>NW_007215127.1:150699-212517 GCF_000164805.1 Carlito syrichta
ACGCGGGACAGGCATCGCCTTCTTGCTGGGGACGCATTTGCGCACTCAGGGTCAGGTTCAGATGTGCGTGCACAAAGCAGGATTCCGTAGCACAACCTGCGGGGCTTGGGGTAGGGGCCTGCCCTCCTCCTGTCTGGCCAGGCCTCCCCTCCCCGGATTCAACAGCTCCCTCCCAACCTACACTCCAAAGGGGGGAGGCCCAACTGTTGGGGCTGAGGCTGCCCTCTGGGCTGGAGGGAGCCCCGGTTTCCAAACTGAGGCGCTCAGAGGGCACCCACTAGGGCCCTCTGCTATCTTCCCCCTCCCCCCCCTTATTTTTCCCTCCGACGGATATTTACTGAGCAACTACTATGTGCCGGCACTGGGAAGGGAGACAGCAGGGAGTCCAGCCTGAAGGAAACAAATCCCTCCTGTCCTGGTTGGGTCAGAGGAGACAGGCCATAAAATAAGAAAGAAATCATCTATTTCCTGGTGATGATAAGAGCAACACCAGAGGGTCGAGGAAGTGATGAGTAGTCGTTCAAGAGACTCAAGAGGATTGTGAGTGGTGGCTCACACCTGTAATCCAAGTGCTGTGGGAGGCCGAGGTGGGAGGATTGCTTGAGCCTAGGAGTTTGCCACCAGTGGGGGCAACATAGTGAGACCTTCTCTCTACAAAAAAATCGAAAACGTAATCGGTCACGGTGGTGCATGCCTGTAGTCCCAGCTTCTCCCAAGGCTGAGATGGAAAGATCGCCTGTGCCCAGGAAGCTGAGGCTGAGGTGAGCTGTGATAGTGCCACTGTACTGCAGCCTGGGCAACAAAGGGAGACCCACGCCGACTCAAAAATAAAATAAAACAAAACAAAACAGAATAAAAAGATGCTCAAGAGAGGCTTCTGTCCTGCTGTTCTCAGCTTCTTTCTATCATTAAAAAATGCTATGATTTGATAATAACACTTTTCAAACACTTCTCCTGTTCTAGGATCTGTGATAAGTGCTTTAGCACTTTCATTTTATGTAATTGTCACAATACCCTAATGACATGGTTCTTCTCATTGTGCCCATTTTATGAGACAGTAAGTTGAGGCAATGGGTCCCAAAGCCATATAGCTAAAGAATGGTCAAGGAGAGACTTGAACCCAGGTGTCCGGCTCCAGGACCCTGCTCTGAAATGCTAAACTATAATTTATGTTTATATGTGTCCTCTCCTTTCCAGATGTGTGGCAAGGTCAAAAACAAGCAAATATGCATAAAGATCACCCTGAAAATAAAGGGCCGCCTCCATTCTATGGTGTTGTTCACTGTTCTTACCTAAATTTCCAGTTGATTCCTAAAGTGGGGTGAGGGGAGAGAATGGAGGTGCACATGACCGTAGGCAATATTTACTAGGTGAGGACACTGAGTCACCCAAGAGTTCGGAAGCAGCCAGGGGGGACTGTGTTACCGATTCAGCTGGCCATGCTGAGCTGCACCTGCTCTGGTTGGGATGCTAGCAGCTGGTTCCAATTTGGGGATCCAGTGGGTGACACCCAAGAACCCAGGAGTCACATTAGTTTGTGGCACCCCCCCCCCCCACGTTTCCTGCTGCCTGTGAGTCCAGCAGTGGTGCCCTCCAGAAGACAGAGAAGGGCGTGATCATACTACACCTCGGTCCGGTCCTTGTGCCAAACCCACTCTGCTGCCACCTCTCTTCCCGAGGCGGGTGGTACGAAGGACAATGGCTTTTCTATCCCTGGCTATAGGTGCCGGGGAACCAAGCCCCTGAGCCCAGTACGAGGGAGCAGCCAAGGCTCTTGGACATCCAGACCCCATCCACAGGAGAGGCCTGATGGATTCTGGGTGCCCTAGTACTCTTGCTCATCCCCTGGGACTAGAACAAAGTTTTCCCAGGCTCCAGAATGTCACCCTGCCCACAGCATTTGACTATATCTATAGGAGGATTAGGAGGGGCTGGAACTGGAGCAGATTTGAGGCTGGGAGAATTTGGACTTTCCTGTGCACGAAGCATAGGCAACCATTCCCTCCCCTGGAACCAAATGAAATTTCTCCGTGTTTTCTCCAGATATGCCTTAGACTTTGGAGTGAAGTCTTACTCCTCCTTCCTGCTGATCCAACTGCAAATCAGCTCTTGATGGGGTTGGACAGTTTGGAGAGATGGGCAGCGATCACACTGAAATATGACGACAGGAGCAAGCCTGCGAGGACATCAATGGAGCGAGGCATGTGTGCAGAGCGGCCATGTGAAAACAATTAGGGTGATAAATTTACTAATTGCTGAAAGTAACTTAATAACAAAACCACAATGCTCTCTGCCATGAATCCTGGCTACTGCGATGGGTGCCAATCTCAGCTTGCTTGCTGGCAGGCTTGTAAATATCAGGCCGGGGTCTAGCATTTGTGGATACCGGGCAAAAAAAGCTAGAATCACCGCAAGTAATTGAAAAATAATCAACTCTGCAGTCTTGTACCAATGAAGGGTCCCCGGGGATTTGAGGCATTTCTGAAGTCTGTGGACAGAGAGAGAGGAGGGAGGCAGGGCTCTTGCCTTTTTATAACTTTCTCTTTTGCACTTTCTTCAGTTAAACCAGAACAGCAGGAGTTACTCAGATGTTGGAAGCTTTGGTTTTTGACAAATTGAGGCTCCAAAGCACCATTTAAAAAGACTCTTGCATTTTTAAGGCTGAGCAGGTAAAAATGAGGTAACAGGTAGACTTGGGGATGCATCGTTGAGTTGAGGGAAGAGGCTTCAGTCTTTCTGGGACTACTAATTTCACATCACAGAAATTAGGTACTGCGCCCAGGCATCAGAAACAAATGAAGTATTTTGAGAGGCAAGGAGGCCCCTTATCCTTCCAGATCCAAGACAGCCATCAAGTATGTCACTTTCAATAACTATGGTACGCAAAGAATGTGTAATTTCCCTTAGAAGATGGGCTCTCTGAGCATACCTGCTTCTTAAGTTGCCCAAGTCTGCAAAGATCTGGATCATTTAAGCCTCATTTTTTTCTCCTTGAAATATTTTTAAAAAATAGACCAAATTAGTATTGTTTTTAGAAGTATGCTCATACCTGCCTCCACTCTGTATTTGCATCTCAACTGGAAGTTGCATTTATTAAAGCTGGTGGCTCTGTGGGTACATTGTTGTGGTGGTTTTGTAATTGCAACGGTGATGTTTTTGTAACTTCCCCTCCCTCAATTAAAAAGGTCATATCCTTGAATTTCAGAGTCTTAAAGGCCAAGTTTGCTTCTGTTAGAGCATCCCCAAGAGATGTCTATCCAGGAGGGAGGGGTCACATCAACCTCTTCTTAGACCCAGGACCTCATCGAGGCTGGTCAGTTTCTCCAAGAGAACTTCAGCCCTCCCTCTCACATGAGTGAGAGCCAGGAGGCAGCCTCAGTGGGTTCCCCTGAACAGCCGCCTTCCAGGAAGCAATCAATGTCTGTAACCTGGGACTTATTAAAAGTTTGGAGAGAAATAATATTTCTGAGGTCATCCACCCTCTAGCTACTCTGAAATTTATTCTTGGATTAATCCAGATCTTTAGAGACCTGCATATGGGAGTGCATCATTTTCATTTTTTGCAGGATTACTTTCACTAAATTGCATATTAATCTTACTTTATGGACCCACTTCGATTTTATTTTATTTTTAACTTAAAAAAATTTTAAAACTTAATCCCCAATGTGATCATACTGATCCACTTCTAAAGAATGCTAGGTTAAGAAAACAAATTCTAAGGACCCATCCCAGAGTCTGATTCAGCATCTCCAGGAATGTGCTAGAAATCTGTAAGCACCAATGCATCTCTGTGCATCAGGTTGATGGCCTCATAACATTTCTTTCAGGGTTCATGACCAGGAAGAGCTGGGCTTGTTCTGAGCAACTGGGTTTTTTTTTTGTTTGTTTTTTTAAATCACTAGACATGGTGAGGCTTCTAACAGATCATGTTATCTCTTTGGGCTTACTGTGGGAATCTCAGATTCAAATCCACCCCTAACAAAAATGTACATGGTCTTAGCACAGGTTCTTTTTGTTGTCCTGCTAGTTCTTACCTTTGCTTTCCTTCCCCTCTGCCAGACATTTTCTCCACACAAGCACTCACCTTTTTATTATAAAAAATTTTCAAATACAATGTAAACACTTATCTTTTTATTTTAGACATTTCAAATATGCACAAGAATAGCAAATGTAGTATGATGAATCCCCATGAATCTATCGCCAGACTTCAATAATTTTCATCTTACAGCCTATCTTAATTTAATTTACTTATTTATGTTGTTTAAAAAATGTTTTATTTTAGTCATGGGGCACTAGTGAGGATTTACTACATAGGTAGGCTGTGTGCAGGTGAAGTTTGGGTTTTTAACTGGCCCTTTCTTCCCCGATAGTGGACCAGGTACCCAGGGAATTGCCACATGTGCCCCTTCTTCCTCCCTCCCTCAGCAGTGTCTAGCATCTGCCAATCCCACCCTTGTGCTAGTGTGATCAGTAATCAGGGCCCGCTTATGAGTGAGAACATGCGGTGTGCAGTTAGTTATTTGTTTCTGTGATAGTTCTTAGTGTGATGGTCTCCAGCTGTACCCATGTTGCTGTGAAGACCGTGATTTTGTTTTTCTTTATGGCTATGTAGTATTCTATCATGTATATATACCACATTTTCTTTATCCAGTCCACTTTTGATGGGCATCTGGTTTGGTTCCATGTTTTTGCTATTGTGAATAGTGCGGCAGTGAGCATGCATCTGCAGGTGTCTTTTGGTAGAGCGCTTTATGCTTCCCTGGGGTATATCTCCAGAAGCAGGATTGTTGGATCAGATGGAAGCTCCATTATTTAGTTCTTTGAGAAATTGCCATACTGCTTCCCACAAAGGTTGAACTAGTTTACATTCCCGTCAACTGTGTAGAGGTGTTCCCTTTTCTCTGCAGCTGCACCAGCACCTGTTGCTTTTGACTGATAGCCATCCTGATTGGTATGAAGTAGTATCTTATTGTAGTTTTGATTTGCATTGCTCTGATATTTCATGAACAGCCAATCTCTAAACATTTATTTTTAATCTTATTGGAGTTTGGATCCTTTGTAAGTTCCCCAAATTCTTTCTCTCATGAGATAGAGAGTACATTAACAGTAACTACAATAAACCAGTGGTTCTTATCTGGAGACCTTACCTGCCCCCCTCCCCAGAGGACATTTGGCAATATCTGGAGACATTTTTGGTTGTCACAGCCGGGGGGAGCAATGTTGCTATTGGCATCTAGTGGGGAGAGTTTGGGATACTGATCAACCATCCCGCGATGTGCAGGACGGACACTGCCACAAAGAATGATTGGCCCCAAATAGCTGTGGTGCTGGGGGGTATGTATGTATGTTTTTCAGAAAAGTTATAATATTTGTAGGAAATTGACTTTAAAGCAGAACCTGCTGGGAGTGGTGGCACACGCCTATGGTCCCAGCTACTTGGGAGGCAGAAGCAGGAGGATTACTTGAGCCTAGGGGTTGGAGGCTGCAGTGAGCTATGATTATGCCACTGCACTTCAGTCTTGGCAACAGAGTGAGACCCCATCTCTTTAAAAAAAAAAAAAAAAAAAGAAGCACAATCTGTGTTTTCAAGTTGAAAAATATTCTAAATGTCTAGGTTTGGTGGCTTAGAGTCATTCATGGTACAAATGCTGGAATATCAATAAGGAACTGGCTACTGGTGGTTGTCTCTGGGAAGGGGAGCTGGGTGGTAGGTGGGAGACAGTCTTACTTTTTACTATATAGCTATTTATGTCTTATGTATCTTATAATGAATGCAGGTCTTACCTACTTAAAATAGTACATTTGAATAACATAGAGTACATGAATGTTTTCAAAGGATCAGGAAAAAAAATGTTTATTTAGAAAAAAAGCTTTCAAATGGTTGTAGAAGGAGACCCAAAAGAACCTTCCACAGGACTTCCCATAGCCTGTGAGCCTGTCAGACACCAAATGTGGCCCAGCAGGGCCCAGGGCCATTAAAGGAATCAGGAACATGTGGGGGGGGGGGAGACCGGCAGGCTCCAGAATGATAGATCAATTGTGGGAAAGCAAAGTTAAATGAGATGGTCCTGTGTGCCAAGCCTCTGACACTAACAAGCTCTCAATTCCAGGAAGAGCTTCCCGCAGGGCCAGGCAGCAGACCGAGGAGTGCCCAGAGGTGCCTGCCACCTGGCCGGGCATGAGGCAGACAAGATTCGAAGTCAGGTAACCTCCTTTACCAGCTGGTGGTCACGTGCCCCAGGGAATCACTCACCCTTGGCCTGGTCCTCCAAAGGACACAGCCATGTTGAGGTATGATTGGTGATGGAAATGAGGTGACCCCTAGCTTCTTTCCAAAAGAGCAGTTCTCTGACAGGCCCAGCAAACACAGCTTCTAAATCAACACCTGACTATTTCACCTCTTCTTTTTTTTAATTTTAATTAAAAAAATAGATAGATAGATAGATAGATGAGGTCTTGCTGTGTTGCCTGGACTGGCCTCAAACTCCTGGGCTCAAGCAATCCTCTCGCCTCAGCCTCTCAAAGTACTGGGATTACAGGTGTGAGCCATCACGTCCAGCCTCACTTCCATTCTTAAAATCCCTGTGGATTCCTGCTGCCCTAGGTGAGCTAGCAGGCCCTGCAGGATTTGTCCCCCACCTCTCTGTCTTCCCCTTCCTTCTCACACCCCCTGCTCCTCAACTCTAGTTCCAGGGCCTTCTGTCAGTCCCTCATATTCACCATGCCCCTGCACATACTATTCCGGCTACCAGACACACCCTTCTTTCCCCTCTTTGTCTGGTCACCTCATCTAGGAAGCATCCTGACATACTGCCCTAGTAGGTCAAGCCCTGTCTCAAACCTGGTGCCTCTCTTTCCCTGCTCTTATATAATCCTTACAATTGGCTGGGCGTGATGGCTCATGCCTATAATCCCAGCACTTTGGAAGGCCAAGGCGAGAGGACTGCTTGAGCCCAGAGGTTCAAGACCAGCCTGGGCAACATAGTGAGAGCTTGTCTCTACAAAAAATAAAAAAAATTAGCGAGGTGTGGTGGTGCATGCCTGTAGTCCCAGTTGCTCAGGAGGCTGAGGTGGGAGGATCACCTGCACCCAGGAGGTTGAGGCAGTGGTCAGCCATGATTGTATCCCTGCACTCCAGCCTGGGCAACAGAGTGAGACCCTGACCAAAAAATAATAATAATAGTATGTGCAATTATGTGATCAATATCTGTTTCCTGGCTAGTCCATAAGCTCTGTGGAAACAGTGTGTGGGTCTAGTTTGCTTGTCCTGTCCAGGGGCATCCTTTGGCATGTATTCACTAGGACTCATTCGGTATCTATTGTCCAAGAAACTCAACAAGGAAGAGAAATAGCCCTGTCCCAGAGGCGGCCATCACCACGCAACCCGTCAAGGCAATCCTAGAGCAGTTGAACCGTTGGGCGGAGGAGGAGCCTCCAAGATGTGGGAGAGTGGAGCCTGGGTGACCTGGAAGCTTCTGTACCTTCTCCAGGGATGGGGGCCAAGTCGGTGGCAGGTCAGTGGACTTGTCTGTATGGTTGCCCTGACTGAACCTCAGCGTCTTCTGCTCCTCCCCTCTCCTGCCTGGTCCCTGATGGAGTAAGGAAGGCCTCCCTGGTCCAGAGCCATCCATGACCCCCTGGGCTTGGCCTGTCTATGTGGGGAGCCCAGGGCAGAAGAGCTAAGAGATCCTCTAGGATGATGTGGGGAAAACAAGGAGCCACCTTCTGAGTTGACATATGAAGGGTCCTCCTCTCTACAAAGCAAGGCCCTCCCTGACTGCGGTGACCCCAGTCTGCTTGGCTGTCCTGGGCATATTCCAGGTGCTCAACAATTCACGGAGATGCTCTTCCTGTGCGTTTGGTGCCCAGTTAGGCTATGAGCTTCCTGAGAGCGAGGATTATGGGGTTTTTTTTCTCCTTTTAATCCCCAAACCATGCACAATGGCTCAATTATCAAGGTGCTCAATAATCGTCTACAGAATGAGCTTATCATTCTCACGTGGCATCATGCCCAGAGGGTTCATTTCTGTTTTTTTTGTTTTTTTTTAACTTGTCCAAGTTGCTACAATTTCTGTCAGCATGAGCAGAAATAGAGATTGAAAGGCAGAGTTGTTGGCCTCAAGCAAGACTTTTTATATTCCTTCAGGTGTCCATTACACACACACACACACACACACACACACACACACACACACACACACCACACACCCCTAGGCTACTGAGAGTTCTCACTGAAGCCAAAAAGTGGTAGATGTGTAAGAAAATGCTGCAAAATAAGAAAGATGTATTTGGTGTTGAAAAGAAAATTGATGAGGAGAAGAAACATGTGGCTCCCGGTACGGTGAGCTGCCCTCCCGGCTGGCAGGTGTGCAGCTTTCTTGGGACACCCCACAGAGACCCAGGGGACATTTTTCCTTCGCTTGCTTTTTGTGGAGAACAAACCTCCTCTAACATGTTTCCCAGAGGAAAGGCAGGTGGGGCAGGAATCCCGACTGGGGGTCACAGCAGCCACAGGCTGAGCCAAAGAACAGGAGCTCCTGTCAGAAGGCCCAGGGTTGGCCCACATGGCTGCTTGTCCTCACACCAGAGTGGGACCCTGGAGGAAGCCACCTGGCCCAGGCAAAGACATGGAGCCAAGGATGGACTCAAATTGGAGAACTTGCTCTCTCCTCTTTCAGGTCTTCTCTCAAATGTCATCTCCTCAGGGACTCGTTCCTTGGCCACCTTCCTGCTTGCAGCTGTTCCCTGGCCTCATGACACAGATGCTTTCCCACACTCTCCCCGCCATGCTCCAGTTTTCTCCTGAGCCCGATGCCACTCTCCACTCCACAAATGTTACGGATTCTCAGACATCTCTCTCTCCCCTACCCTGTCAGCTGTAGTGGGGTCAGACAGACACCCTCACCTGTACCGCTCACTGCTTTGTCCCCAGCAGCTACAACACTGCCTGGCACTTAGATGCTGTGAAACCGATATTTACTGATGGCTGAAAGAATGAACAAACCAGAGTCATTGAAGTCTGCCTTTTGGAATGGTGACACCCTGTGTTTTTAAAAAAATTTTATTTCAGTAACTTTAGGGGGTACAAATAGTTTTTGGTTACGTGGTTGCATTGTATAGTGGTGAAGAAGACTGGGCTTTAAGTATACCCACCACCCTCACCTGTGCACACTATACCTGTTAGATGAGTTTTCTTCCCTTCACCCCTTCTCCCCTCCCCCTTCTGAGTCTTCAGTGTCCATTATGGCATTCTCTATGTCTTTGCAGATCCCTAGTTTAGCTCCCACTTGGAAGTGAGAACATGTGGCGTTTGATTTTCTGTTCCCGAGTTAGTTTGCTTAGGATGATGTTCTCCAATTCCATTCAAGTTTCTGCAAAATACATTGGTTTATTCTTTCGATGGCTGGATAGTATTCCATAGTGTATATATACCACATTTTCTTTTCTTTTCTTTTTTTTCTGTAGTGAAGGCAAAATTGTTTTGTTTTCCTTTGTTTTTTTAACATATTTTTAATTTTAAAATTGTGGGGTACAAGGGTTAGGTATACAAACATGCATCATTCAGGCACTCTTGTTGATAAGGGGTGTCCCCCATCCCCCGACAGATATTGACTACCGTTAATCCCATCACCCCTGCCCTCCCTGTCCCACCCCCATAGATTCCCACCACTGTCAACCCTTTTCTTATAGTATTACGATAGATGTTCAAGGTCCGCTTATGAGTGAGAACATGTGATACTCAGATCTTTGTTTCTTTGAGAGATCACTCAGTATTATAAACTCTAACTCCATCCAGGTTGCTGTGAAATTCATGATTTTGTTCTTTTTTATGACTGCATAATATTCCATTGTGTATATGTATCACATTTTTAAAATCCAGTTCTCTTTTGATGGACAGCATGGTTGGTTCCATGATCTTGCTATTGTGAACAATGCTGCGATAAACATGTGTGCAGGTATCTTTTTTATAGAGTGATCTGAGTTCTTCAGGGTATATTCCCAGTAGGGGGATTGCAGGGTCATATGGGAGGTCGATATTTAGAGCTTTTAGGAATCGCCACACTGCTTTCCACAGAGGTTGCACTAATTTACACTCCCACCAACAGTGTAGAAGTGTTCCCTTTCCACCACATCCTCTCCAGCGTCTGTTATTTTTTGAGTTATTGATAATGGCCATTCTGACTGGAGTTATGTGGTATTTCAGTGTAGTTTTAATTTGCATCTCCTTGATGATTAGTGAGGTTGATCATTTCTTCATGTGTCTGTTGGCCACCCATATGTCTTCTTTTATGAAGTGTCTGTTCATATCTTTTGCCCACTTTGTAATGGGATTGTTTGCTTTTTTCTTTTCAGCACATTTGAGTTCCTTGTAGATCCAAGATGTTAAGCCTTTGTCAGACCTGGAGTTGGCAAATACTTTTTCCCAGTCTGTGGGCTGTCTCTCTGCTCTCTTGATGATTTCTCTGGCTTTGCAAAAGCTTGTCAGTTTAATGAGGCCCACTTGTCTATCTTATCTCTTATGGCCCGTGCGTTTCAGGTTTTGTTCAGGAATTGGATACCAGTTCCAATTTCCATAAGGGTGTGTCCTGCATTTTCTAAGGTTCTTATGTATATCACATTTTCATATCCACTAATCAGTCGATGGACATTTAGGTTGATCCCACATCTTTGCAATTGTAAATGGTGCTGTGATGAACATGCGGGTGCAGGTGTCTGTTTCTTTGGGCAGATACCAAGTAGTGGGATTGCTAGATCAGATGGACTACCCTGTATTCTGATTTATTTAAAGATATTGTTTTCCTAAATGCCTTCAAAACACGAAGTGGGCCCAACCTATCTTTAAATTTCAGTGAATTTAAAGCAATTTTGTTTTTAAAAGAAAACTACAGAAGACCCCAAAATGTTTTTGTTTATGGAGATTATATGTATTGGCATTTACCATATTAGAAGTTGAAACAGAACATTTAAAAAAAAGCAATTTAAAAAATATATAACATACCAGGTGTTTCACAAGTGACCCCGAGACAGCCCAGTCACGCTGTGGCTACACTGGGAGGCTGGGCCATTGTTATGACACCTATTCGCTGGCTCCTCTCCCTAGGACCCCTAGAACTGAATAAGATTTTTGCTTCTATTGGTGTGGAAGTAGATCGAAAATTCTACAGACTTTGTTTTATGGTTATTCTGCAGCAAATCTCTCAGGGCTGAGTTTTACTTTTTTTAATATTTATTTTTGAGCATAAGGATGTTGCATGCAGGTGAAGTTTGGGCTTCTGGTGGGCCCTCCCTCTCCCAGTAGCAGATCTGGTACCCAATGTGTTGTCATGTGCCCTCCATTCCTCCTTCCTCCCTCCCTGCCAATGTCCAGCATCTGCCAATCCCACCCTTGTGCTTGTGTGACCAGTGATCAGGTCAGGGCAGAGTTTTAATACCTGTATATTGAGGGAGAAATTGAGGAGCCTTGGGGTAAGTTGGCTTGCTAAGAGACACCCTTTCAAGAGAGGTCAAAGGGCAATGCTAACCCAGCTCCTTGTCAGGGGTCCCCAGGTGGTGTCTGGAAAGTTGGACCCCCAGGGCTTGTCCCATTGCTGCCCTTAGACACAGCTGGTCCCCTTCTGGGCTGTCTCCACCCTGTGTGGTCTGCTCCTACGCCCCTCCCAGTTCTGCTTGAGGGTCTCAGTCCTCGTTTCTGGCCTGCATCCCCCAGACTCTCTACCTGTTCACTTCCTTATGCCACTAGCAGTCACCACACGAGACAAGAGGCTCCAGTGCCACCAGCCACAATATCTACAGAGATTGCAGTGAGTTGAGGAGTACCCCCCACCCCCACCAAATTCATGCCCACCCAGAACCTCAGAATATGACTTTGGAAATACATCGTTGCAGATGGAATTGGTTAAGATGAGGTCATACTGGAGCAAGGTGGGCCCTAATTCAATATGGCCAGCATCCTTGGAGGAAGGCCGAGTAGAGACACAGGGAGACACCGTGTGAAGACAAGGCAGAGACTGGGGTGATGCAGCTACAAGCCAAAACCAGGGAATGGTAAGGACTGCCGGCGGCCTCCAGAGTGAGGAGGGAGGCATGGAACCGACTTGCCTTCGGAGTCTCGGAAGGAACCAACCCTGCCCAGGCCATGATTTCAGACTTCTGGCCTCCAGACCTGTGAGACAGTCGTTCTTTGTTGTCGAAGCCACCCACTTTGTGTCCTTAGGAAATGAATCCGGAGACCATGATGGCCTGACTGGCCTCCCCTGGACGTCTCTGCTGGGAAGGAGGAAGACCTCAGGGAGACTTCCAAGCAGATGTTCTATTGCCCTCAGATAAGTGTCACCCCTGGAACTTCCACCTCCCACAAGCTGACCAGTGGAAGTCAGTCAACACTTAGTATTACCTTTTTGGGGGGAGGAGGGTCCGGAGAAGGAGTTCACTCTGTAGCCCAGGCTGAATGCAGTGGTGCAACTGCAGCTCACTGTAACCTCAAACTCTTGGCCTCAAGTAATCTTCCCATGTAGCTGGGACTATGGGAGCATGCCACCATGCCCAGCTAATTTAAAAATTGTTTTTGTAGAGGTGAGGTCTCATTGTGTTGCCCAAGCTGGTCTCAAACTCCTGGCCTGAAGCAATCCTTCTGCCTCTGCCTCTCAAAGTGCTTGGATTATAGACAGAACCACCTCGCCTGATCTCTACTTAGCATTATCTTCAGCTTGCCTATTTTGCTCTCTGTCTTCTCTCGTCAGCCCACAAACTCCTTGAGGTTTGAGCATCATTTGTTCCTGGCTTTGGGCAGGTGCCTGGCACAGGGTAGAGGCAGCATGAATAGTCTTTGGAATGTGGCCAGCACCTTGTTTAGAGAGGAGAAGGGTCTTACAGCTGAGTATGCTGGTCTTGCGATGTGGGTCTGAGTGGGTAGACTCATAACGGTCCCCCCTGAAGACCCCAGATGCTCCAGGTGACACCCCTAGGCCAGTTGTGCTGTAGGACCACACCAGAGGGACACATTTTCACATGAAAAGAAAAATAACATCGAGTAAAATGCTCACTCGCTGTTGGAGAAACCAAGAAAACAGACAGCAACTCATTGCAATCGGCTGTGTCCTGTCGGCTGAGATGAGAGTTCAGCACGACCTGACAGTCTTGCCGCAGACAAGGCATCCTTCTTGGCTGCTGTTTTAATCATTTTTTAAAGGACTGTTGAGGGTGGGAGGAAGTCGGGAAGGAGGTGGTTTCATGTGAGATTTCTACAGTTTGCTAACAGTAAAAAATGGGAGAAGTGATAAAGTTACTACATTCATCAGTCATCCACCCCGAAACATTTGCAACTGATTATGTTCTTCAGAATTGGCACTGAATCATGAGGTATTCTTGTAAGCAGCTTGCTGGCATGAGCTGAATGCAGGAAACTGGAAGGTACCTCTGAAACACGTTCAGAAGAAAAATTCTCCCAAGTAATAAAAAAGATATGGAGACCGGTAGTTGCTTTTCTCGGCAGCAAAACATCCAGTGCTGCTTTAAAAAAAAATTGAAAGAAAATAAGAATGGCTCCAGCAACTGCAAGGTAGCCCGTGCCTGCCTGCCTTAGCAGACAAGCGGACTGTCTGAGTCCTTGTTCTCAGCATAAGATGTCCCCTGTAAACGGAAGTTGATGGCCATGTTGGGTGGGAAAACTTGGGGATACCTGGGTTTAGGTTATATTTATGGCCAAACCAAGTTGATCTGTTGTACGACTCATCATTCTAAAGGGTCATTGATGACATTTACTGAGAATTTTCCCCTGAATGACCTCACTTTGACCTTCTAGAGATGGCCATGGTTGGGTTGGATTGAGACTCATACCTGAGCCAAAAAATAAACCCTGTTTTTGGCACAACTGGTTAACTACATTTGAATCCCTATCACAAAGCAAAGAAAAAATAAAACAAACAAACACACAAACAAAAAAACCCATACAGAATTAGAAAAATAAAACCTCTCTATTTTCTAAAATGAAGGCATCAGCATGCCAGATCATTCTCAGGGTAACACCAGTCTCTGCCTTGAAGACTCATCTCTAAGTAGGGGAACTCAGCTGTCCTACTGCCTAGGGGCTGGCTGAGACACTCCATGGCCCTTGGGGTAGGCTTTGACAGGACAGCTCAAAAATGGAAGCTATTTTAGTATTGACTGGATGTCACTGGTTCTTCTATGAGGCTGTTGAGTTAGTACCGAGGCATTGTGTCCAAAGGTAGTTGTAGGCTCAAGGACCCTGCCCAGCAGAAGGACTCCCCTCGAGCTGATCAAGGGCACTGGTTACATCTGCTGTGATCTTCTTTCTTTGATGGATCCCTGGTTTCCTGAAGTAAGGGATATAAGGGGCAAGAGGGAGGTGGGAAGGGGGGTGAATTCAACACAGTAGGGTCCCAGCAGCTTCAGTAAGGCAGTGTCTCCCTCCTGTGGGACAGACACCTGGTGCTCTCTGGCTCTGCCTTTGCTTGAGGACTCTTGCAGGATCACCTTCCAGCAACTGTCTCCTGGATGCTTCTCCTGAGCCAGTGCTAGGGAGGGTCTACCAGCTAACCCTAGCACCCCAGCCCTCTCCACCCCAGTTCATGTCCTCTCTTCCCCCAGGGCCCTGCACCCCCTATTTATGAACCTTGGTGACTCCTTAGGAAGTGGGGGTTGGGTGGGAACCCCTGAACTTCAAGGTCTGTCGACCTTCCCCTACCTTGGTCAAGCAGAGGACCCGCTAGGCTGCTGATGTGAGGGGTCTCCCTGTTAGCCACCAGCGGGACCTGCTGTAGTCAACAGCACTGGCACCATTTACAGTGAAGGCAACTGCACCCAAGAGGGGTGACATGGTGTGGCGTGGCTGGCCACACAATTCCATCCCAAGCTCCCGGCTCAACAATGCCTCCCACGGTAACCCCCACCAATGAGGCAGCTCCTGCCCATTCATTCCTTCGAGGACAGTAGACTGCTTCCGGCAACACAGACCCTGCCTCAAAAGAAGGGTTTGTCCATGTACAGCTGTAACACAGGGTTACAGCTGCCCCATGTGGTAAAGGGAGTGAGCACCCAAAGGCCTGAAGGATAAGATAAATGGCTGCACACAGTAGGTGCTTAGTGAGAATCAGGCCTGTCTAGTGCTGAGTGTTTCACTTACTCATTCCTTAAACATTCATGCAAGATAGGTGCTATCATTTTTGCCATTTCACAGATGGAGAAAGCGAGGCACAGAGAGGTTCAGAAACTTGCTCAAGGTTCTGAAGTCAGCTGAGGTTCTGAAGTCAGAACTGAGATTCTGAAGTCGGATTCTGATTTTTGTACCACTCCTTGCAGCATTGACAGCTGTCCATGTCTCCAGATGTCAAACCTCCCCAACTATATCTTAAGTTCCTTGAGGCAGAGGAGTCATGTATTTTTCCTCCACAGGATGTTTGAGGGGGGAATCCCAAAAACTATAATTTACTCATAAAAAATTGGGTACTTATTCTTACATGTTTGTACTTCAGTCACTTTCAAAGTGCTCTCAGTTTGATGCAATACACCTATTGAAACACTTTTTCCACCGCTCAAAACAGTTTTTGAACTTGTTCATTTTGATGCCTTCTGCTGTTTTTTGTTTCACCTTTTCCACACCTAGAAAACATTTCCCTTGAGGACTTTTTTCATGTGGGGAAAACAAAACAAAGTCACCCGGGGTGAGTTTGGGTGAATAGGGAGGGTGAGACACAGGTCATGCCATTTTTGCCATTTTTGGTCAAAAACTGCAGAACACTCTATTGTATGGGCAGTTGCATTGTCATGGTGGACAAACCAGTCACTTGTTTGCCACAATTCAGTGCAGCCTCTCACAACAGTGCTAGCTGGTACACGGAAACTGACGGGTTCCTAGAGCACTTACCTAGCAGAGGAAGCCTGTACTACAAGGGGCCTGCCCTACAAAAGATAATTTCGATTTTTGGGGGGTCCCCCTCATATTATCATCAAGGCGGTACTGAATGAACACTGATGTGCTCCTCACCTATCCCCATAACACTGCGAGACCTGGGAAGGATCCGCAAAATCTTATGCCTCTTTCCATGACCCCCTCTGATTCTAAAGTCTCCCTCCAAATCCCAGCCACACAAGTTATTCACCAAACTCTCTGATGTTTCTAGAATTGCTTCATCCACCACTGGGCATCTCCCACATATCGCAGGCCCCCTGAGAGTAAAAACCAGCCTCTCTGATGTTCCCGGAATCCCCCTGGGCCAGCTGGGGGCCCAGCATGTGGCCAGCCAACTGTGGGGATTTGTCAGATGAACAAAATGAATGAATGCCTACAACTCTGTTTCACTCAGAGGATTTTATGAGGATCGCTGTTTTAGAATGCCTGTAGCTTTGCCTAAGTCTTGAGAGTGTTGCTTTTTTAGTATTTGGAATGCATTAGGAGAGGTTTCAAACGAATTGCCAAGATGCAACAGGCTAAAACCACTTTGGCTTTGCCAGAAATCACTGGAAAACACAAGCCCAGAGAAGCAGTGGCTGGGCTGAGGGGACCCGTGCTCAGCTCGGGAATCGTCCTGCGGAGAACACGGCTGGGCCCTGCGCCCTGCCCGGGGTGCACTATTACGCTTCAAAACAGAACTTATCAACGACTTAGTCTCATTAAGTTGTAAGGAAACAGGCAGCCTGTTCCAAGGTCGTAAGTTTTCTCAGCGTTCAAATGTTTCCAATGTTTTGTGAAACCGAAGAGTGCAGGAGCCCACAGGGGTTTGCTGGGGTGATGGATATACGCGGAGTTTGTGAAGAACTTCCCAGGCCGCCCTGAAAGCCAGCTCGTTAGGACTCCGCAGGCGGCAGGCGGGTCCTCTTTCCTAAGCGGAGCTTGTGTGGGATGGTGTCCAAAGACGTCTGCGTCCAACCTACCATTTTTAGCTTTACCAGAAACTTCCGAGGCTGCAAAGGTGGACACAGACAACCAGTCATCCCCTGATTTTCTATAGGTCAGTGTGTGAGTGTGTGTATGTGTGCGCGCGTGTGCATGCCTGTGTATATACATACACCACAGGGATAGTTTTTGCGTAGTGAATCTGATTTGGGCTGCACATCTCTAGAATAAGGAATTTTGGGGTTTTGAGTCAAGGTTTCACTCTGTTACCCAAGCTGAAGTACAGTGGTATGATCACAGCTCACTGCAGCCTCCGACTCGGGCTCAAGCGATCCTCCTGTGTCAGCCTCCTGAGTAGCTGGGACTACAGGCGTGCACCACCATATTCGGCTGATTTTTTATAGATATGAGGGCTCACTTTGTTGTCCAGGCTGGTCTTGATCTCCTAGGTTCAAGCAATTCTCCTGCCTTGGCCTCCCAGAGGGCTGCTATTACAGGTGTGAGCCACTGCTCCCAGCTAGAATAAGGAATTTTTAAAAATCTCTCCTTGCAATCACCTCTGTAAGAAGAGGAGTAGATACCAGGAAGTCAAGGCTACTAATCATGTTTTATTTTTATAAGCCGGATGGTAAAAATAGAGATGTTCATTTAGTTGCTGTTCTTTAAACTACACATACATTCCTGCTGTACACATCTCTGTACATATGACGTGTCTCATAATACTTTTTCAATACATGCAATTGTATCAGCAATAGAGTTCCCTGAATATGAATCTTGTTGATTCACTATGCAAATAACATAAAGTTCAGCAGGGCAGAATAGGAATTACTCATTCCGGGGAAATGATTATGTTCAGTACTTTCAAAGTCTGGAAATAAACATTAAAAACTATATTAGGGAGTTAAAGTAGGTAAAGTACTACTACAGAATAAAGGCTCATAACAAATGTTGAACCTTAGATGTGAAAAAATATATAGATATTAGCTATAACAAAGAATTTATTTTAAATGATCACAGGAAAGTGAATTAACTCCATCATAGGTTTGAAATACATTGTGGTTTGAAAAGTACCATTTATCCTTAAAGAATATAAAAACGTACCTAAAATTCCTTTAGAAAAAAAAACTCTCCTTGATCATTTCCCATCCTGCATATCAGTTTTCTTCCCTAAAGACACCCTTCCTGCAAACATCAGTCCCCAATCACAGTGTTCCCCAGGGTCTGAGCTGTGGGTGGATGAAGACTAATTCTACCATTCGCTTCTGGGTGCTGAGTGTGACCCCTGGCTCACTGGCTGGCAGAGGAGTGCTGCCTCTCCAGCTTGCCCTCGGGGACCCTTTTACCTTCCGGTTTGCAGTTTTCAGAGCAAAGGGACTTAGGGACTTGTCTTTGCTTCTCTGTGCTCCTCAACTGATGAAGTGTGTCCTCCAGCACTTCCTAGGTAAGTTGGTCTACATTAGAGTTGGAACATCTTCTAATTGTATCAGATTCACCCACGGCCAGAGGTGACCCAGGTCAGAAGTCTCCACAGTGACAGACAGAAGCAAGTGGGAGCACTGCCCACAGGGAGCGTGGTCCCTTTTGTGCTTGGTGCCTGAAGTCCACTTGGTCGAGGCCCTTTACTTGGAATCTCATGGCCCAAAAGCTGCAAGTATGGTAGGAAGATCACAGCTTTTGAGTCCAACGGGCTTTGTGTTGGAGGTCTGGCCACCCACCATACCCAGCCCTAAGAGCTTTTATATTGGTCTTCCCAGTTCATGTTCCCAGCTACCCACTGAGGTTAAGATCTGTCCCGTGCATGTGTGTGAACTTTGGCAAATATTCGAACTCCCTGACTCTGTTGCCTCATCCCAATATGAGGAGAATGATGTTGGCCTCATGTTGCTACTATGAACTGGGAAGACCACTATAAAAGCACTTAGGACCGGGCGTAGTGACTCATGCCTGTAATCCCAGAACTTTGGGAGGCTGTGGCAGGTGGATTGCTTGAGGCCAGGAGTTTGAGACGAAGCTAGGCAACATAGCAAGACCTCATCTCTACAATAATCAAACTAATAAGCCAGGTATGGTGGCAGGAGCCGGGAGTCTCAGTTACTCAGGAGTCTGAAGAGCTCCATTCACCTGTCAGTGAGGTGAGGTTGCGGTGAGCCGTGATTGTGCCACTGCACACCAGCCTAGGTAACATAGAGAGATCTCATCTTTACAAAAATTAAAAACAAAATGAAATGAAGTAAAAGCACTTAGAACAGCATCTCGTGAATAAGAAGTGCCTGTTCCTTTGAATTTCACAGCTCAGTTACAGCTGTTTTCCTAAGAAAGTCCCAGTTATTGACTTATACTGATTTTGATGGATTCTCTTTCTCCCTCCCTTTCTTCCTTCCTTCCTTCCTTCTTTTCTTCCTCCCTTCCTTTCTTTTTGTGAAAAGAATATTAACATGAGATCTATCCTTTTAACAAATTTTATTAGTGTACAGTACAGTACTGTTAATTATAGGCACAAAGTTTCACAGTGCATCTTTAGGATTTAATCATCTTGTAAAACTGGACCTTTCACCAGTTACATAGCAATTTCCCATTTCTAGTCCCCCCAGCTCCTGGCAACCACCATTCCACACTCTGCTTCTGTGAGTTTTACTATTGTAGATACTCGTGTAAGTAGAATCATATAGAATCTGTCTTTCTGTGGCTTTTCCTTTTCGCTTAGCATAATGTCCTCCAGGTTCAACCATACTGTCGCATATGGTAGAATTTTTTTTTTTTTTTTTTTTTTTAAGGTCAAATGATATACCATTGTTTGTATATAAATTTTCTTTATCCATTCACCTGTCAGTGCACATGTGGGTTGTTCTTACATCTTGGTTGTTGAGAAGAAAGCTGCTGTGAACATGGGAGTGCTACCATCCCTTCAGGGTCTTGATTTCCAGTCTTCTAGGGAAATACTTAGAGGTGGGGTTGCTGGATTGTATGGTATTTCTGTTTTTAAGTTTTTGAGGAACTGTCACAGTGTTTTCCATAGTGGCTGCACCATTTTGCATCCCCACCAACAGTGAGCAAGTGTTCCATTTTCTTTAGACTACTACCAACACTTATCTTTTTTTTTCCTTAAATAATAGCCATCATAATGGTGTGAGGTGATATCTCCTTGTGGTGTTAGTTTGCATTTCTCTGGTGATAGTGATGCTGAGCATCTTTTCATATACTTGTTGGTCATTTGTATGTCATCTTTGGAGAAACGTTTAGTCAGTTCTTTTGCCCATTTCCTAAATCAGGTTGTTTCCTGCTATTATGTTGAAGGAATTCCTTATATATTTTGGATATTAACCCCTTATAAAATACATAATTTGCAAATGTTTTCTAACATTCTGTAAGTTTCTTTTTCACTCTGTGGTTTGTTTTCTTGACTGTGCAGAAGTTTTTTGCATCGTGTGATTTCATTTGTCTATTTTTGCTTTTGTGGCTTGTGCTTTTGGGGTTCTATCAAAAAAATTCTTGCCAAGACCAATGTCATGAAGTACTTCCCCAAGCATTTCTTCCAGGAGTTTCACTTTGTAGTCTTAAATCTTTAACTCATTTTGAACTGATTTTTGTGTAGGGTTTAAGATAATGGTCCAATTTTATTCCTTTGCATGTGAAGATTCCATTTTCCCAGTGCCATTTGTGGAAGCAACTATCCTTTTCCCAGTATGTATTCTTGTCAGACTTGCAAAGATCAGTTGACTGTATCTGTGAGTTTATTTCTGGACTCTTCTGTCTTGTTGGTCTATGTCTGCCTTTATGCCGGTACCATACTGTTTAAATTACTGTAGCTTTGTAGTATATTTTAAACCACAGAAGTGTGATGCCTCCTTCATTGTTCTTTCTCAAGACTGTTTTGACTGTTCAGAGTCTTTCCATATAAGCTTTAGATTATTTTTCAATTTCTGAAAAATGACATTGGGATTTTGATAGAGATTGCATTGAATCTGTATATTGCTTTGAGTAGTATAAAAAAATTAAACAATGTTAAGTCTTCCAATCCATGAACATGAGATATTTTTCCATTTATGCCTTCTCTAATTTCTTTCATCCATATTTTGTAGCTTTCAGTGTACAAGTCTTTCACTTCCTTAGTTAAGTTTATTTCTAAGTAGTTTATTCTTTTTTGATGTTATTGTAAATGAAATTGGTTTCTTAATTTCCTTTTCCAGTTGTTCATTGGTAGTGTATAGAAATGCAACTGACTTTTGTATGTTGATTTTATATCTTGCAATTTTACTGAATTCATTTATTACTTCTGACAGTTTTTTTTCTATGACTTTATTATGACTTTTTTACATATAGGAT
The DNA here is from genome assembly GCF_000164805.1 of Carlito syrichta. Lineage (NCBI taxonomy): Eukaryota > Metazoa > Chordata > Mammalia > Primates > Tarsiidae > Carlito > Carlito syrichta. Next base: position 171,875 of record NW_007215127.1, read on the forward strand.
CATGTCATCCTTAAACAGATTATTTTACTTCTTTCTTTCCTATTTGGATGCCTGTTCTGGTCTGGAGTTATATTTTGATGCTATGAAGACATTTTGTTTATTATGACATTTACATATTTTTAAAGATTTGTGCCAAGTGAGCATATTTAATAACATTAAAATATCTTTTTAAAAATGTTTGCCTAATTGCTCTTGCAAGGACTTCTAGAACCATGTTGGGTAGAAGTGGTGAGAGTGGATATCCTTATCTTTTCCTCATCTTAGAAGAAAAACTTTCATTTTTTTCACTGTTGAGTATGTTAGCTGTGGGCTTTCCATCTATGGTCTTTGTTATATTGAGGTAATTTCTTCTCTTTCTAGTGTGTTGAGAGTGTGTATCATAAAAGCATGTTGAGTTTTGTCAGTTGTACTTTCTGCACCTATTGAGATGATCATGTGGCTTTTATCCTTCATTCTGCTAATGTGCTTTATTACATTAGTTGATTTCCATGTGTTGCATGAAACATACATCCTCACATCCCAGGGATAGATTCCACCTAGTCATGGTATATAACCCCTTTAATTCTTCTTTGTTTCTGATTGATTTTCAGTTGAGGCGGCTCTTATTGTTTGTGTATGTGTGATGCTTTCCCTCAATTTTCAGGAACTAAGTTAATTAAGTTAATTATCCACAACACTTGAATGTGCTTGGGGAGATCACTGAGGTATATCTGTGTGTAAGTGAAAACTACTCAAAATTCAAGAACATTCTCTGTAATGAACTGAACTGGTTTGACAAATGTGAATTTTTTCTTTTTTCTTTCTTTTTTTTTTTTTTTGAGTTGAAGTCTCATTCTGTCATCCAGACTAGAGTGCAGTGGCGCAATCATGGCTACTGTAGCCTTGACTTGCTGGGATCAGGCAGTCCTTCCCCCTCAGCTTTCCAAGTATCTGGGACTACAGCTGGACACCACCAGGCTGTCTAATTATTTGATTTATTGTAGAGACGAGGTTTCACCATGTTGCCCAGTCTGGTCTCAATCTCCTGGGCTCAGGCAATCCTATCACCTTGGCCTCCCAAAGTGCTGGGGTTACAGGAATGAGCCACTGCGCCCAGCCTAGATTTTTCTGTATAGATCTGAGTACAGATATTTGCTTTCAAAGTGATCACCATATCTCAGCAATTGTGAATAGTGTATGAGCAACTAGATAAAAAAATGTGAAGTATGTATACAATGGGATATTACTCAGCCCTTTAAAAGAATGAAATTCTGTCTGATCACAGTGGCTCACATCTATAATCCCAGCACTCTGAGGATCACTTGAGCCTAGGAGTTCAAGACCAACCTGGGCAACAGAGCAAGACCTTGTCTCTGCAAAAATTAAAAAAATTAGCCAGGTATGGTGGCACGTACTTGTAGTCCTAGCCACTTGGGAGGCTGAGGTAGAAGGATCACCTGAGCCCAGAAGGTTGAGGCTGTGAGGAGCTGTGATTGTGCCACTGCCCTCCAGCTTGGGTGACAGAGTGAGACCCCGACTCAAAGACAAAAAACAAGAAAAGAATGAAATTCTGTCATTTGCAGCAACATGGAGATTATTCTGTTAAGTGAAATAAGCCAGACACGGAAAGACAAATATCCTATGTTTTCACTCACATGTGGAGGCTAGAAAAGTTGACCTCATGGAGCAGAAAGCAGAATAATCATTGCCAGAAGTTAGGAAGGTGTGAAGAGGGGATGAAGAGAGGTTGGTTCATGGGTACCAAAAAAACAGATAGATAGAAAGAGGAAGATCCAGTGTTTAATAGCAGAGTAGGGTGACTACAGTTACCAATAATTTACTGTGCATTTCAAAATAGCTAAAAGAGGTTTGAAATGTTCCCAACACAAAGAAACGACACATACTTGGGATGATGAATATATTGTCCTGATTGGATCATTATACATTGTATGCGTGTATCAAAATTTCACGTGTACTCCATAAAGATGTATAGTTATTATGTATCAATTTTAGAATGATTGTTGTTGACAAGGTGGAGACCATGATCATGGCTGCCTGGAATGTGAACTTCCTGAACACAGATGTTTGTGTGTCTGTTTTGTGAAGTCGCCAGGCCAGTGTGTGCACTAACATTCTCCACCACTGGTGCCAGTTTTCACATCTTCAAACTGTAGCATGTCTGTCTTTAAACCTCATACTAAGTAACCCTTTGGATAACAAGCGCCTTCAAAGTTTAGGATCGCTAGGACAGAGATGCCAGGGCCTTCCCCTGAGCAACACTACAGATGTGTACCTAAAGGTACCCTATGTCCTGGACCAAAGGGAAGGCTTGAGAGATGTAATGAGGGTAAAAATACAAAAATATTTGCTCTTGCTACAATTCAGATATGCAAGAAACTTTGCTTTTTTATTTTTTCCAAAGCAGATCAGATCTTCCTTAATAAGTCTTGACCCAGTGGGTAGAAGGGAAAAGCATGTATTAAGCCCTAGTCCTAGCCATGACAGAGTACTTCTCAAACTTTTTATAAGGGCATTCTTTTTTGTTTTTAACTTCCAGTCAGTTGCAGATACTTTCATAATGTCCATTAGAAGCAAACTACTAGAAATTAAAATTTTAAAAGATACGCAAAATAGCTTACTTTTTTTTTTTTTTTTTTGAGTTTGGATCTGATTCTGTCAACCAGGCTGGAGTGCAGTGGCACCATCTCGGCTCACTGCAGCTTTGACCTCCTGGGCTCGGTCAATCCTTCTGCCTCAGCTTCCCGAGTAGCTGGGATTACAGGGGCACACCACCATGCCCGGTTAATTTTTTGATGTTGTGGCAGAGATGAGGTCTCACTATGGTGCCTAGGCTAGTCTTGGACTCCTGGTCTCAAGCACCCCTCCTGCCTCAGTTTCCCCAAGTGTTGGGATTACAGGCATGAACCACCGTACCATGCTCATAGCTTCCTTTTTTAATGATTGTTTTCAATAAACATGAAGTTATCCTCCTCCAAGAGCTTCTCAATGTCTGCCCTCAGTTATTTGTATTTTATTTTATTTTTTATCATCCCATGCTGGCAACAAACAGTTTGAGGATCTGCCCCAGTCCTCAGCCCCACTCTGAAAGGCACTGATGTAAACAGTCTCCAGTGGTTTAACTGGACCTGTCAATTCCATCCCTACCCTCTTCCCACTCCACAGTGACTTCTGGGCATGTGCAGAAGGTAGGAACATTATGTGTCCTGGGGAGGGGGGAAGTGGCTTGGTCTTAATGCAGGTCTGGGCGGCGGGGTGGTCAGGGGACTGGTTGTTCTCTGCTGGAGTGAAGGTGGCCAACTGATGTCCTTGGCCGTTGAAACCAAGGGATATTCCTTCCTGCCCTGTTGGGACCAGGTGGCTCCCTCTTGGGCCAGGGCAGGGACCCTTTTGGAATTCAGCCATGGTCTCCGTCCCTCTCTGGACACCATTCGACACAGGTCACTTGGCTCCCACGGTGGTGGGCCACTTGCTGCCCCGCCACCCCTCAGCTTAACTATCTAGTGATCTTACTCTAGAACCACTGGACTCTGCCACACAGAACGCTTCAACCTGCTGGTTTCTCTGGGGTCCTCTGTGTTGGTGAGGAACCACCCAGCAGGGTGACATCACCCACATAGAAAGTGTGATAGAAACCATTTACCTTCTGTATTCACTTCGACTTAGCAAATGCACTTCCCAGTCTCTGGGTCATGCTAAGACCTGCCTATCTCTCCCCTAACTCTTCCTGTGTCCCACAGTCCTCCAGGGCACCATTCCCTCTTTCCCTCTGAATACAGATCTCTGTGGTTTAGTCCTCCAAGCTAGGCTCTTGGTATGCCACTGGGATAGAAAAGGATGGAAGAAACCCTTTCTCAACTTCTAATGACTTTCTATACAACCCAGCAATCCCCCTTTTGGGAATATACCCAGAGGAACTCAACTCATTCTACCAAAAAGATACCTGTGTGTGCATGTTTATTGTAGCACTATTCACAATAGCAAAAACATGGAACCAACTGTGCTGCTCATCGAAACTGGACTGAATTTAAAAAATGTGGTACATATACACAATGGAATATTACACAGTCATAAAGAAGGACAAAATTATGGACTTCACAACAACTTGGATGGATCTGGAGTCTATCATACTCAGTGATCTATCATAGAAACGAAGAACTGAGTATCATGTATACTCACTCATAAGTGGACTTTGAACACCTATCATAATACTACAAAAAAGGGGTTGGCACCCTAATAGTGGGACACTGCTGGGGTGGGGCACATAACATGAATAAGGGTGACTGATCCTAATTCAGGTGAAGAGAGGTCCAATGGGAGGCCCAAAACCTCACCTGTACCGAAACCACTTATGTACCCAATTCTGACTTGTATGACACTGTTTTAAAATAAAAAATAAATATATTTTTAAAATCTGCACAAATAGGGCAAAAAAAGAGAAACCCTTTCTCTTGAAAAGACCTGACTTTCAAGTTTATTGTTTTGTTGCAAAACCCTATTTTGTATATCAGAAACTGACTGTGCTTTTTCCCCTTTTTTTCCCTTTTTTTTTTTTTTTTGCATTTCTATCACAATATTCTTAAATTCCTTGGTGCATGAAAATGCAGTGAAGTATATTGTTATTATTATCACCATCTCTGAGAGGTGATATATCATCTAGCTAGTGTATTCATAAGGGTAATTTATCTGATTAATCTACTGGCATCCATTGCCATGTAGGGCAACAGAAACCCCTAAGGGAATAGGACCAGGATGTGTAACGTTGGAAGCGAGGGGGACATCTAGCAGAATGGGGCTTTCCCTGGAGTTTAAATGAGCCTGCATCGAGGGCCCTCTCTAGCAGAAGGAGTCACCAGGAGGGACCCAAGGCCAGGAGGTAGGCTGAGGCAAAGAGGTGGAACCCAAGGAGAAACAGCCGCTTTATAACTCTGCCTCTTGTTCATCCTTCAGCTAAGTACTAGATAGTCCCACTTTCTGGCTCTAGAAAAATGTCAAGACCTCTTCTGGAATGCTCCTGAGGAAAAAGAGCCACTTTCTTCCTTCATGAAAAACCCCACCACATTTCCAGAGTCTACGGCTTCCAGTCTACATGTCAACTTATATTTATGTTTCCTCGTCGGTCTTGCTTAAAAAATTAATTTTCAATAAGTTCTGAAGAATTACTCCCTTATTGCTAAAATATCCAAATGCTCCCTAACCCATTCTGTGCTACTTTTTTTTTTTTTCATGAACAAATTTCGTCTGGCATCTTTCCCTCCTGGGGAATAGACAGTGATCATCTGGGACAGAGGCTTGGCTTCCTCTATACTGTCAAGCAGTGTAGTTTTGTGGTGAGCCCAATGGCCTGGGAATTCTAATAACCCTGGCTTCATGGGTAATTTGGGGCAAGTTATTCATTCTGTTCTTCATTTGGCTCCTCTGCAAAATGGGGTAAATAACAGTACAGCCTGATCTTGAAGCCATAACAAGATGATGGAAATGAAAGTGGTCACCATCATCTAAACATGAACTTGGGTGCTACGAAAATGCAGAATGAAATGTTATCATTCTTCAGGGGAGTCACATTTCATGAAGAGTCTGTGGAGTGTAGATTTTTTTTTTTTTTTTTGAGTTAGGGGTCTCATTCTGTCACCTGGGCTGAAGTACATTGGCATGATCATGACAATCACAGCTCACCTCAACTTTGACCTCCTGGGCTCAGGCAATCCTACCACCCCCAGCTTCCCGAGTAGCTGAGACTACAGGTGCATGCCACCACCCCTGGCTAATTTTTTGATTTTTTTTTTTTTTTTGGTAGAGACAAAGTTTTGTCCTGTTGCCCAGGCTGGTCTCAAACTCCTGGGCTCAAGCAATCCTCTTGCTTTGGCCTCCCAAAGTGTTGGAACTACAGGCGTGAGCCACCATACCCGGCAAGCTCTGTGTTTTAATCACTAATTTAAAAATAAGAATAAAAGAGGTAAAGAAAGAAAGAAGTGACAGCAGTCTGGGATGCATGGGCTACATTCTCAGCAGCTTGTTAGAAGGAGAAGAGTATGACATTGTTTTGAAACGTTAATCACAGGGGACTTTGAGGGCCTTCTTCTAGACCTGTCACCAGGTACTGTAAGGAAAAATATCACAACTAAGCATCTCCAAACATTATCAAGGTTTTAAATCCTAAATCACTACATACAATGCAGGGTCTGGTTTAGGATACCCAACTAGACATGTTGGCCTGGTTCCTTAACTTTAGAGCTCTCTTCTAATAACCAAACATTAAAAAAAAAAAGCAGGACTTTTTTCAAAGTTGCAAGTCAATGTGCTGTAAACATGGTCTGAGGTTAGACTATTGAATTCCATGAATAACAACAATCTGTCTAACTCCATTAATCAGACGCTTACAAATGCTACAGTCTTAGGAGTCATGCGGCCGTCACTGATCATTCTCTGTCAAAGAGAAATGTAATCATCTCGACATGTGCTTAAAGAGGAATTTTCTCCCTTGTTGATTTTGTGTAGGAAGTGATTATTAGGAAATGTTGGCTTGCATGGAGGCTTCAGGGCCGTGGGGGGAGGAGGCCTCACGTCGGGGATGGTGGAGATGTCGGTGACGTGTGGAGCCCTTTGGCAGACAGGACTGTCCAGAAAAGATCCAGAAGTTTGTGGGGCAAGGTCTCCACGTGGTCTCCTCTGGGACCTATTTCAGAGCAGTAAAACGAATAATCCTTCAATTCACTCCCTCTCCCTGAGGCGCCATTTCGCCGTCCGTGAATTATGTTATCAAAGAGACAGACAGGGGTTCAGTTCCAATCCCCCAAACTCTTAAGGAAACATCGTCCTTTCCTTCCCTGGCGGGAAAATTCATTTGATGATCCAGAAGCTCACGTGTCTTAAGTCTGGCCTCTCTGCCCTCCGCAAGTTCTGGGATCCACCCCAGTTCTGTGGAGTTCTGAGAAGGGCTGAAGTTGAGGCAGGTGGAGAACGTGCCTCCCTGGGAGCTAAGCCTGACAGCCAAAGGCTAGCTCAGGTCAGTGTTTAAGCCCCACTCAAGGGCAATGAAATTAACCTTTTTTGCAGTCCTATATAAATTTTTCATTACAGAAATCCAGTGTGTGCCAAGAATATGTATCCGGAGGGATGCCTGTTTTCCTAAGTTAGGTATAACTGCTGGGTGTCCCACTTGAACTTAGGTACAAGGAAGGGCTCAGACGCCAAGGAATTACCAGCTATAGCCAGGCCCGGAAGAGCCACAAATTAAGGATAGAAAGAGCAGAGAGTTGAGGTGGAGCAATCATTTGGAGAAGGAAGACATTAGCACCTCTGATGTGGGTCCTTAAGACAACAGAACCAACAGTGAAACCCATTTCCAGCAGAGCAGATGTGGTGTTTGCCCCTGAAGGACAGTCATGACCGACACTGAGGGAAGAGACTGGGTTATATCTCTATGGTTAGGTCCCTCCTAGATGTGATTTTAGAATCACTTCCAGAGAGTTTCGCCAGAAACCTCGGGTGATGTGTTACTGGGGCAGCAAAATAATTTCCCACCAAAGAGGTCCATGTCCGCATCCCCACAACCTGTGAATACATTATGTTACATGGCAAGAGAGGGAGAGAGTCAGAGCCAGAGGGATGCCATGTGAGAGATTTGCCCACCCACTGCTGGCTTTGAAGGTGGAGGAAGGGACCACAAACCAAGGAACGTGGGCATTCTCCAGAAGCTGGAAAAGCAAGAAAATGAATTCTTCTAGAGCCTCCAGAAGGGATGCAGCACTGCCAACACCTTGATCTTAGTCCTGTGAGACCCATTTCTGACCTCCAGAACTATGAGATAATACATCTGTGTTTTTGTTTTGTTTCGGGTTTGAATCAGGCTCTCACTCTGTTACCCAGGCTGGAGTGCAATGGCATGATCACGGCTCACTGCATCCTTGACCTCCTTGGGTCAGGCTATCCTTCCACCTCAACCTCCTGAGTAGCTGGGGCTACAGGTGCACACCACCACACCCAGTTAATTTTTGTATTTTATTTTATTTTTGTAGAGATGAGGTCTTGCTATGATGCCTAGGCTGGTCTCGAACTCCTGGGTTCAGGCAATTCTCCCCCTTTGGTTCCCAAAGTGCTGGGGTTACAGGCGTGAGCCACCACACCTAGCCCATTTGTGTTGTTTTATACCACTCAGCTATGATCATTTGTTACAGCAGGCATAGGAAGCTAATACTATCACTTCAATGTTTTCCTCTGACTGACACAAGTTACACAAGAACAAATTTTGTTGTTCTCAGAATCTCATGACAAGTTGGGTTTAGAACAGAGGCTGGCTACACCCAGCATGTGCAGGACAGATTTGAGGTACAGGGGGGTGAGTTTGTCTCCCAGCCCAACTCTTTCTACTGTTTGTGAGGACAGGCACAAGGTCACCATCCACTTTTCCTGGTTCTGTTGAAAGATTTTCTTCTTGAACACCAAAGCCACTGGTCCTTCCGAGCCAACTCTGCAATATTATTAGAGAACTATGGTTTTCATTTTTCCCAACATCTTTTTGTTTTTCTTTTAATATGAAACCTTGCCTTGTTGGAAAGACTCATAAAGCTTAAGACTTCCTTTCTCAGTGACATGCTAGTAACCTGGTTCTGAAAGTGGCAAAGCGCCCTGTTATAACTTTTGCCAATTTCCATCGTGTAAATACTCCTGCATGGCCAATGTCAAGTTGCCAGGTTAAGGTCACTGAGTGTGGAGTTGGAAAGAGATGGCCACAATTTTTTTTTTTGAGTTGAGGGTCTCATTCTGTCACCCAGACTGAAGTGCAGTGTGGCACGATCCCAGCTCACTGCAGCCTTGACCTTCTGGTCTCAGGCGATCCTTCCACCTCAGCTTCCAGAGTAGCTGGGACTACACGTGTGTGCAACCACACTCAGTTAATTTATCTGATTTTTTTGTGGAGAAAAGATCTATGTTGCCCAAGCTGGTCTCAAACCCCCAGCCTCAAGAAATCCTCTCGCCTCGGCCTCCCAAAGTGCTGGGATTACAGGTGTGAACCACCGTGCCTGGCCAATGTCCACAATTTTGATTGGGCAATTTCCAGCACACTTCGAATGTCCATCAAGAGGGTTGTTTGAGTGGAATGATTTCGGTCCTTAGAAAGCACAGCACACATGGAGCAGATTGGTTCCTACCATAGACAATGCTGTGGAGTCTTTCAAAGCAGTTGTACTTTGCTTGACAGCTGGTTCTGCAAGAAAGCTCTCTCATTCCCCTGGCTGCAGCTGTTTGAGACTCACAGGAATTCAAAAGAGCAGAGTCACAAACCATCACTATTTGATTAAAGACATCAGTCACCAGTGGTCAGAGCCAGTTTTAACTCTGGATTTTACTTTCTATGATTCTTTTACACACTTATTTTTTTAGTCTAGTTTGATTCCATAAGTTAATTTGAAAACCATTGAAACCTGAAGTCACCAATCTCATGGAAATTATTAAGAGAGCTTTTATCATGTTAGCATGTCTCATTTTATATCAGTCATACCAAAGGGAATGAGTCACTTTCGCTTCTATTACAGTCTGTACCAGGATCTATTAGTTAGTGATTCAGTATGAAATGCTGAAACCAGTTTGTTGGAGGAATCTTGACATACAAATAGCAAATGCATGTTGATAACACAGCCATCAATTCGCCATCAGGTGTATAAGAGATAAGATAATGGGACATACCTCATAGGATTGTTGGAAAGATTAAGTGAGCTCTGCCTTCTTAATAAATCTTACTTTCTCACCTTAAAAAAAGTTTGCTCAACAAATATAAACAAATGAATATGACTTTTAAAAATTGAGAACTCAATATTTGACGTAGGAGACAGTCAAATATCACCCAACCCTATGAATGCAAATCACAGTATCATCACCGGCTCATTTCTCCCTTCTGGTCTTTCCAGAGCTTTTTTGTGACTTTTCGGGGGAACTGGACACACCCAGTGACTCTTTCCTCTGAGCTGGGGTCCTGGGGCAGCACAGTCACCACAGCGCCTCCACAAAAGTGCTTGATGCTACAGTTTATGAGATGCTCGTGCAGTTGCTCCCCCAGAATGATTTAGATGGCCTTGGCTTGATTCTTTCCAAATGTGGGCACCAGCAGGCTGCCATGTGTAAAAGCATTTTCCTTATTCACACACACACACAAACCAAGTCTCTGAAACCTAAATGAGTGGCCTCTTCACTCACCCAACTTTCCCTCCAAATTAACTCTAAAGGCCAGGTGATAGCCAGCCTGGCCTCGGCAGGCCCTGCTTGTTGAGTTCAGGAGCATAAATCAGAGGCCTCACGTTGATGGGTGAGGTGGCCGGAAGACATCCGTCTGTCATCAGGAAGAAGGAGGTGCTTGCAGCCACTGGGCTGGTAACAAACTTGTAAGCTCTTGGGAGTGTGAAGGTTGGGATAAAAGGAAAAGACAAGCATTAAAGATGCTGGGGCTACGCTTTCCAGAGCATATCTTCATCCCAGTGTGAATTGATCCGCGGCCCTGGATCTCATCAAGGACATAATATCTCAAAGTCAATGAGGAAAGATGGACTGACACCCAGTATTTTCCGACAATGAAGAGGCCTGCTGGGAGAAGTCTATGCCGCCTCAGGTTGGAACTTGGAGGGCGTGCACATCCACACAGGCGCACTCAGGAAGAGCTCTTGCCTAGAAAATTGAATCCAGTTTCTTTTTCCTGTATTTGTTTTGCAAACCACCCTTGGAAGGGAAAGTTGACGTAGGATGGCAATAAATCTCCAAGGCACATCGCTTCAATTAAGAGATAGAGAAGCCCAGAGAGGCCCATGAGCTCCAAGGGGAGCCAACCACAGATTAATGGATGCTCCAGAATGCTGCCTTCGAAGGCAGGAATTGGCTGATTTATGTCTATTCGCGTATTCCGAAGCCTTGAGCTCATGGGCATTCCTTAATCACAGCACGATTACACGACCATTTTCATTTAGGGGGATGAGGGTGAAAAGGTCTGTTTATTTGGTTGAGCTTTAATAACCTAGCTCTTTATTACAATGCTCTTGGTGAAAGCTTTTTCTGTAAACGGAGAACAATTTCCATTTAGTGCCCTCTGTCAATTCCCACATGTATCCTCCTTGGTTGTTCTTAATATGCGAAACATTTTCTTCCTTTGAGGCTGAAATTGTCCAGGCTCCATTCACCTCAAATCCCAGGTGTATTTTGCTCAGGGTGGTTTGAACATCAGCTCAGCTGTTTAGTTTATGAAAGGGGGAAGCAGGAAAATCAATGCATTTCCTAGGATAAGAAAAATTCATTCACTGTTTTTTTCACTCCTTTGTTTCACTCAAAGCGCATTTATTTAGCACCTACTGTCTATAGCTCAATGCTAGGCAAGAGACATTTGCAAATAAGTAAAACGTTTCCCTTTTCCTGTGAGTCCATAGACTAGCAGGGGAGACAGACAAGAAAAGCAATCATTATGGAAGATCACGAAACCTAGAGGAAAGGTAACCGGGAAATGTTTCTGGAAATTGTCCAAGGACCCTTGAGCTGCCAAGGACCCTTGAGCTGAATACCAAAGGACAGGTGGGGGTTACTGAGTGGATGGGGAGAGCTGTCTTGAAACCAGGGGAAGGCGACTTATTCGAGGAATTGTGGGTCACCTGGGCTGGTCAGAGCATGGGGTGGTGGAAAAGGGGCTACTGTGTAGACAAAGGGTCCGACATGCTGTGTGTAACTGACACAGGATACCCTGTTCAGAACCCCTTTCAAGAAATACCTTGCTGTTACCACTTCCAGGTTGGCCTCAGTTTTTGAGCCAAGGTCATGTTGTTCTCATAGTTCAATGACTAAGCAATAAGGAGGCATGAAATTCCAGCCATTGCCAATAATACCGGACTCTTTACGGGCAGTCTTTGCCCTAGAGCACCACTTTGGGTTTCCCTAGAGCCTCTAGGATAGGGACAGTGTGGGGAGAGTTCCAATAAAGTGGCTGCTCAGATTCTTTTGACTGATGACAATACAAAACTTTACAAGCCTAGCGCAGACATGGTGGCACATGCCTATAATCCCAACCCTTTGGGAGACTAAGGCAGGAAGATCACTTGAAATCAGGAGTTTGAAACTAGCCTGGGCAATATAGTGAGACTTCATCTCTCCAGAAAATACAATAAAATATTAGCCAGGTATGGTGGCATGTGCCTGTAGTCCCAGCTACTCAGCAGGCCGAGGCAGGAAGATCGCTTGGGAGTCCGGGATGTCGAGGCTGCCGTGAGCTGGGATTGTGCCACTGTTCTCCAGCCTCGATGGCAGAGTGAGATTCCAACTTAAAAAAAAAAATTAAAAAGTCCAATACAAGAGATATTGAGGTTTGGGAAAATCCATCTTTCTACACCCCTCTTTCCTCTTCTCACTAACATCCTACCTATGCCTTTCTTTACTTTAAAAATTAGTATGATGCCAGGGGACAAGCCATTTTTATGGCATTGATTGTCATTTGAATCCAATACTCTGTCAACTTACTCAATTTATCAATTTGACTTTATCTTTTGTTTACTGCTGAATTGAATGGTTTTACTGAATTTACTGTGCTCTGGTGTCTTATACCTCTGAAGTTACATTAGTATGACAAAGTCATTTATACCAGCAAACCACAAGTAATATGGTATTTACAATATAAAGTCAGTGAATATTTTATTTTAAGTTTCCAGATATTAACTAACTCTAAAAATTGGCAGATAAATGGAAAGTATTGGACTATAGATACATCGAAGTTACAAAAGAGACTTGATTTTGAGGGAAAACTCTCTATTATGAAAAAAAGAATGTCACCGGGCATAGTGGCTCATACCTGTAATCCCACCACTTTGGCAGACTGAAGAAGAAGAATTACTAGAGTTTAGGAGTCCCACATCAACCTGGGCAACATAGTGAGACCAAGTTTCTACAAAAAATTAAAAATTAAAAAATTAGACGGGCATGGTGGCATGTGCCTGTAATCCCAGCTGCTTGAGAGGGTGAGGCAGAAGGATTGCCTGCGTAGCAAGCTGCAAGCATACCACTGCACCCCAGCCTAGATGACAGAGTGAGACTCTGAGTCAAAAAAAGAAAAAAAAAGTCATTACTAGCTAATAAATGTCAAATAAATGATTACATTAGAAAATTACCATTTTGTAGCCTTAAATGAAATATTGATTTGGCCCAGGATCATTAAAGGATGCTACAAGTGTCCAAGGAAGAGCTGACGGGAATCTGCTAGCCACAAAGCCAAGGCCCTGTCCCAGAATGACTTGCTGGTCATGAGGGTGGAATGATGACTTTATAAGGGAAAGAGAGCCTTTGGGCAGCCACTTAACCCACAAATCCATCTTGGAATCACTGATAGTGGGTAACCTGGCACCAACATGACACAATACAAAGTGCACAGCATCAGCAGTGAAGGCTTCTTGGCAAAAAATAACTTTAACCTGAATTTAATTGGTCCTTAGGCTCTAACTTCCAGTGTACAGGAGGCAACAGGGGACAGTGGATTGCCGGGGTGAACAGCAAGCCAAATGGATGGCTACGAGAGAATATATGCTTATCTTTTAGAGACACTTATGAACGTATAGAGTAAATTACAACAAAAAATAGATTGACACAAATATGACAAAATATTAACAACTTTTTTTTCTAGGTGGCACTACACAGTATTCATCATACAATGCACTCTTCTGTATGATTAAAATTTTTAATAATACAAAGTAATAAAGAAGAGGATGCTCGAAGGCCAACGTTTTAAAATGAAAACTTCTAGAAAATAAACCTACTTTTTAATACTTATTTATTTATTTTTTGAGTTGGGGTCTCACTCTGTCACTCAGGCTGGAGTGTAATGGTACAATCATGGCTCCTGACCTCCTAGGCTCAGGTGATCCTTTTACCTCAGCCTCCCAGGTAACTGAGGCTACAGTATTTATTTATGTATATTTTTATTTTTTTAACTTTTAATTTATTTTAAAGATGGGGGGTACATAGAGTAATTTTTTGACAAGGTTTCTCTGTGTTGCTCAGGCTGCTCTTGAACTCCTGGGCTTAAGTGATCCTTCTGCCTCGGTCTCCCAAAATTCAAATTGGAAAAGTAAACCATTCAGAGAACAGAAACATACAATACATTCCTCCCTGCCCATACATATACTACTTTTATATGTATTAATAGAAATAGTCATGTTGTGTGTGGATAATAGCATGGAAGGTAGTACAATTAGGGTGACTTTAAAACCTCCTCCTGCATCTCTTATAATGCAGAGCTTATACAATGTTGCGTGAAGGTTTGCTGTCTCTTGTTTGTATATTATGTTTTTTAGACACAATATGGCCAATGGTGTTCAGAGTAACATACAAAATCTCAAGGGAGAGAATGTGTCCACCCAGCTTAGAAACAAAAAATATTCATTTTCACGCTCACATCTAAGGTTACAGACCCCAAGTTTCAGAGTGGTTCTTGGAGTTGGAAGGCTTCCAGCCTGTGAAGGAGTGACTTCCACCCACAAACTGAGAGGATGGAGCCTCTTGGAATGCAATGCCTTTTGGAACCAAAGAACATACTGTTACCTTCAGGTGCCCTGATTGATGGAGACGAACCCTGCCAAATTCCATTCTCTAGACTGGAAATTCCAGGATAGCGCTGGTACCAGTGAGTGACATTTTCTTGGACTGTCACCAGGGGTTATAAAGTACTCCTCCCAACTCCTATATTTCTAAGGTATGAAGGGCAACGGTCAATATACAGAAATGTTAAATTATCATTAAAAACATGGCAGTGGATTTCACTGGGAAGAATCCAACAAAGGATAGAGCCTGACGGAGGCATCACAAGCCTATTGCTTAAGTACTCCCTCCTCCTTCAATGAAATCAGATCTAGCAGAGGAATTGCCAATTTCAGCCTCACTAAAACACAACAGGCTTTATTTTACAATCGTGCTCTTTATGATTCTGTAATCTGTAGCAAGCAGGGGAACCTTTTTGCAATTCTGGTGCCGATGCTCTCTGGGCTTGTTATCCCAGACTTTTACTGCCTGTCGTTTGTTTTGTTTTGTTTTGTTGAGGGGTCGCTATGTAACTCCAGCCCTGGCGTAACCTGAATCTATGCAGGGGGCTTGTGTGGGTTGTGTGTGTGTGAACTGCACGTGCTCCCCAAACAGCAGGGAGATCCCAAGGGTGCATCACCTAGTCTTCTGTGCTGAAGGCAACATGGCGCCCTGAGTGACTTGTTCCCTGTGAAGTCAGGGTGTGATGCTGTTTCTCCAGCTACTGACATTTCCTCAATTCACCCAGGCCTATGTGGTGACCCGAGATCGGAGAGAAGTTGGTCTTCATAGCAGCCACACTTTGTCAGCAGACACAAGAGATTTATCACCACCCCTCAACCCACTACACGGTAATAAATGGAAATTGGCATTATTTCTTATCAGCCCAAGAATTTCCAAGCCTGGTTAAGATCCTTTCTCTATCACCAGAGAGTATAGGAAATTGTATTTGTTTTTTAAAACAGATGTTTTGGAAGACACTGGTCAAAACTGTGTGCTCTGGAGTCTGGAACTTTTAAACCTTGACTCTGCTAACTATTAACTTTGTGACCTGGCAAGCGACTTAATCTAAGCCTCAGTTTCTTTGTCTGTAAAATAGGTCTGATGATGAATCCAACATCATAAGGTCTTTGAGAAGAAAGAATGAGTGATGCATGCCAATTGCTTAACTCAGCTCCTGGCGTATAGTAGATGCTCACTAAATGATAGCTATCATTACTTCCAATCTTGTTCTTCTCTGCTTCATCTGAAACTGAGGATGTGATTTATAAAATGACAATTGGAAGGTATTTCAAAACAATGTCTTCTATGTACATGTAGGAAATACACTATAAGAATTGGAGGAAAAAATTATAGTACTAGGTATTAAGACTGCTGTTCCTACAATTAAAGTATATAGACATGGGTGTGAATTGTAAGTGGTTACAAAGTCTTGGGCCCCATTTAAGTCTGGGTGTTAAATAGAAGCTTAACCACATGGTTTTGAAATTTTGCAATGGACATGAAAGATTTGTTTTGTAAAGTTTCCTCTCTATAAATCATCCCCATCAAAACTATCACCACCACCACAACCACCACCACATCTAGAAAACCTGTAGAAGCAAAGACATATTCAAACATGATTAAAACTATAATACTTCCATTTCTTCATTTATTTACTATTAATTCATTTCAAATTATTTATTTTTATATCCAGAAAACCTTTAAATATAGTAAAATATCACTAGAATTGCTTAAATTTAACAGAGTCATAACATACAAAGTCAATATACAAAAATTAGTTGTATTTCTATATACCAGTCACAAACACTTGAAATGAAATTTTAAAAATTAGTACCACTTACAATGAAATCAAAGCTTCAAATACATAGCAATAAATCTAATAAAAGATGCATATGACCTCTACATAAAAACCATCAAACATATCTGAGGAAAATGAAAGAGGCCTAAATAAATGAAGGGAAATAATATGATCATAGACTGAAAGATTAAATATTGTTAAGATGCCTTTTTTAGATACCTGTACCCACATGTTCATCACAGCACAACTCACAATTGCAAAAATGTAGAATCAACCTCAGTGTCCATCCACTGATAAGTGGATCATGAAAATGTGGTATATTCACATATGGACTACTATTCAGCTGTCAAAAAGAATGAAATAATGTCTTTTGCAGCAACTTGGATGGAATGGGAGAACATCATCCTAAGTAAACGAACCCAGGAACAGAAAACCAAACACCGCATGTTCTTACATACAAGTGGGAGCTAAGTCTTAGAGAATGGTGTGATGGACACTGGAGAAGCAGAAGAGGAAGCGGGGGAAGGGGTGGAGGGATGAAAAAAAATCACCTATTGGGTACAATATGCACAGGTGGGGGTGGTGGGTACACTTAAAGCCCAGACCAAAAACTATTTTTACCCCCTAAAGCTACTGGGCTAAAGGGAAAAAGATATCTTTTTTTTCTCCAGACGTATGTATTGGCTTTATACAATATATATAAAAATTCTAACTGACTTTTTTTTTGAAGAAATACGTGAGATGATTCAACAATGCATATGGAAACACAAAGGATCTAAACTATCCAAATGATTCTGAAGAAGAAACACATATCTGGAAAAGTTAAATGATATGATTTCATATATGATAAAACGACAGTAGTCAAGACAGCAGTATGTTGGCATAATGACGGTATATAAATCAACTGGATTAAATAGAGAGTTGCACAGTAGACCAACACAGAGAGTCGATTGGTTTCCCACCAAGATGCCAAAGTGATTCAATGGAGAAATGAAAGCTTTTGCAATAAGTTTTAGCAAGAATTAGATGGTATGCTATATTCATACATTGGAATACCATTCAGCAATAAAAAAGCACAAACTACTGCTACATCCAGCAACAGAGATGAATCTGAAATACAATACATTAAGCAAAAAAAAGCCAAACCTC
This sequence comes from Carlito syrichta, assembly GCF_000164805.1. NCBI lineage: Eukaryota > Metazoa > Chordata > Mammalia > Primates > Tarsiidae > Carlito > Carlito syrichta. The sequence goes on from NW_007215127.1 coordinate 189,354, forward strand.
AAAGACTTCATATAATTTGATTCTAGTCATAGGCAATCCAAGGAAAGATAAAACCAATCTATATATATAAATCCATGCATAAATCGAAAAGTGATGGAGGGAGAGGGGATTGACTAACAGGGACTCGAGAGAACTTTCTGGTGTGATAAAAAGTGTTTTATGAGCCGGGCTCGGTGGCTCACCTGTAATCCCGCGCCTTTGGGAGGCTGAGGTGAGTGGATTGCCTGAGCCCACGGGTTCGAGACTCACCTGGGCAGCGAGACCTCATCTCTACAACAAATCAAAAAATCAGCTGGGCATGGTAGCACGCGCCTGTAATTCTGGTTACTTGGAAGGCTGAGGCGGAAGGATCGCCAGAGCCCAGCAGGTCGAGGCTGCGGTGGCCAGGAGCGGCCACTGCACTCCAGTCTGGGAGACAGAGTGAGACTCCAACTCAAAAAAAAAAAGTGTTTTATGTCTTGTTTTAAATGGAGATTACTAAAGTATATATAATTCTCAGAGATTATTGAATACTTTATAGCTATACATTTTATTTAATTATTCCTAAATTTAGAATTTTAAAAATAAGAAATGAAAAATTATTAGGGGAGGAAATGTTGAATTAGTAAAATGCCCCATGTTTTACTTTTCCCTAAAAAGCTGTAGCAATGAATACATACATTATGTTGCATGACTTCTTACATCTTAGCTCTTACTGAAATTTTTAGAATTCTGTTCCTATGAAATTGTTTTGAGTCATGAAAGCACAATAGAATACTTTATGCTATCTCCAAAGGAATAGCTTCCTAGCACAAAGAAATAATCCTTTCCACTTAACCTAAATGACAAACTTTGAATTATTTTATTCTTGTTAGATTTCCTAAGGATCTAGGCCATGAGAGTCTTTAAAGCCATCAGCCCAGTTTTCAATGTGTCCTTCCCCTCTATTCTTCTCTCTCTTTTGGTTTCTGGTAGAGAAGATTTTAAGAAGTAAAGTTATATTTAGCAGAAAAAGATCAAACTGGAAAACAGACATCCCCACCTCTCCCTAAGAACAAAGAGGACAAAGCGGTGTCATCGTATTATTTTCTTACAGAATTATTTCTTCTGTATTCTCTTTTTTAAAAAAAAATTTTTTTTCTGTAGAGATGAGGTCTCACTCTGTTGCCTAGGCTGGTCTCGAACTCCTGGGCTCAAACAATTCTCTTACTTTGGCCTCCCAAAGTGCTGGGAGTATAGGCATGAGCCACCACTCCTGGCCCTGTATTCTCTTTTTATAGCATTCAAATTTCTACTTTTGCAAATGAACTCAGATGATTACCATGGGTCATGCTGTTTGCTGTCTCATATGCCATCACACAGTGTGCAAGAGCCCCTTGGTTTACTCCTGGCTTTTCCCTCGGATCTGTCAGCTCACACTTACCCGATGCTTACTGATGTCAAACTGTGATAATCTGCCAATAATAACTGACAGCATGAATTGAGTTCTTACCTTGTGCCAAGTTCTGTTGTGTAAAATTTACTTATATTAATGAATTTTTATCTCCACAACTACCTTATGAGGTAGGACTCACATTCCCCCATCTTACATATGACAAAACTGAGACACAGATGAGTTAAGTAATTGGTGTCTAGTAAATGGCAGGGCTGAGGGTTTGAATCCAGGTGACTTATCCCAGAATCCACATTCTTGGTTATAATCTCCCACAACCTCACTAAAGCTTTAGCTGAAGGAAACAAATAAAACCATCAGCAGATGCTGTTGCTGTTTGCTGTGCTTGACAAGGAGACAGTCTTGGGAATGGGTATACTGCTCGCAGGAAACAGAGTCAGTGTTTACTAATGTAAGTAGACACTCTCAGATACAGTTATTGTGATTTCACAGAAGTTTATGGTATCGAATCTTCTATCACTGCAGCTATTGTTGTCGTTTCCCTGGATTTATACCTAGTTTCACTTAACTGTCTAGAGGAAGGCACCATCTTGCTTTGGGACATAAATAAGAACATCCCGTACCTTTTCGGTGAGATGAGCTCATAGACCCGGGGAAACAGCCTCTTCAGAGCTCCTTAGTGGAGAATATAATGACATTTCTGCAGTGACTCCTGGAGACCTTCGCACAGTCCAGGAATGCATTGGATTTTATCTTTCCTTTGGAAACCGATCTTGCTATTAATCTACGTGAAGGCAAAATTTATGACACCCAAAATTATTCTCCCATTTCCATGTACTCAATGGTTAAAAAAACCCAAACCAACCATCCTTTCTTACCAAAGTGAGGTAAGAAGAGAAGTATGTTTTGTTGACATACTCTCAAGTCTAGATAAATAAATCTGTCTAAATTCCAGGCAGTCAGAGCTGGTGAATTAATCACTGACCACCAAATCTCCTCTTCAAGACACATAGAAGTTTCTTTTTCTTTCCTTCCTCCCATGGTTCTTTCTTTTCTTGACCTTCTTGTTCATGCTACCCCAACTCACCTGCCTGCTCGAGTTACTTTAACCTTCCAGAAATTCAAATTTCAAAATAAAACCAAGCGAAGATGTGACTTACACACACCGTAAGTGCTACTCACCGTGTTACTGTGTCTCCAGCCAAGTCCAGTGCTGTATGTGAATGTTCTTGGGGTGGTCCTCTTGAACATCTTACCCCTCCTCTTTGGCAGGTGCCCCCAGGCTTCTGACTTCTTGTGTGTCCTCTCTCAGTCACTTCCTCCAGCACGTCCTCCCCACCAATCAGGCCCACCTGGCTGTCAGCAGGGCCTCAGGGTGCTCGTTCTTTCTGGGGCTGCTGGACTCTCAGCAGGTGTCCAGCCCTCTCCTGCAAGCCTCTCAGGCCTCCCCACAATCCCAAGCTTGTGGCACACCTAGTTTCAGTTATCAACCCTGCCCTTTCAGTACGTGCCATTCCTACTCTGTCCACTCTAAAAGGGGTCAGTGTCTCTCTCGGGCTTAGCTCACAGAGTAACTATTCTCTTAACAAAAGGCCAATCAAATACTAAGATGGTTTCACTGACGTCTCCCTCGGCTCAAATGACCTGCTTTCTTAGGCCTCATTGTGGCTGGTCACCGCTGGTGCCTCATGGCGTTTAAGCTCAGAAGAAAGCCCAGACTGAGAGTGACATTAGGAAACAGGAAAATGTCTGGAGGGAAAACAAGGGTGTGAAGAGGAGCCCACAGAGAGAGACACACAACAGAAGGATTAGAGTGGAGGCCCAGACTAGAGAGTAGACAACAGGGAAGGGGTGAACAATGGGGGAAGTCCTCCCAGGAGGTGAAGAGACATACACACAGGTAGTGGCTTCTTCAGCAAAGAGGAAGGCCAAGAAAAGGCAACAAGATCATTAAAAAAAGAGAGTGAAACTGAAAGATTGGGTGGAAATCGTGTTGTTGGTGAAGGAAAAAGATACTTGTGCCCTCCATACGTTTTCTGCCCTGGTACCTTTTCCTAAGCATATCCACCTCCAATTTCCCATATGTGCCTGCCTCATCCTAATGACCAAATCCAAGAGGCACCATGGTCTCCGTTGTTCAGCAAAGGCCTGGAGTCTGGGAAGGTCAGCTGTCTTGTCCCTCAGGAGAGCCCACGTTGTTCTAGATCTGGTCCTAAAGTTCAGTGTGCTCCTCTTTGTTTGTTGTTTATTCACTCCTGGAAGAGATTATCCTTCAATTTAAGTATAATCTGCAATATAACATGTGCAGGACACACTTGTGTATGAGACACCAACATAGGCACCAGGGAAATTCAGCACAGAAGACTGGGATACAAAGCAGTTTTTAAAAAAAATTATTTATTTGGAGTAAGGGTCTCACTCTGTTGCCCAGGCTGGAGTGCAGTGGCAGGCTCACAGCTCACTACAACCTCCACCTCTTGGGCTCAGGCTATTCTTCTGCCTCAGGCTCCCAAATAGCTGGGACTATGAGTATACACAACCACGCCCAGATCATTTATGTATTTTTTTTGTGGAGAGGATGTCTTGCTCTGTTGCCCAGGTTAGTCTCGAACTCTTGGGCTCAAGCAATCTCGGTCTCACAGAATGTTGGGATTTTGAGTCCCAGTTCTGCTTCTTACTATCTGCATGGTATTGGATGAGCGCCAGATAATCTCTGCATTTCTGATTGATCTGTAAGATGAGACTGGAAAAACTAGCAGAACTAAGTAAATGAAGAGGTGTAACATGCCCAGCACAGTACCCTGCACTCGGTGATTATAAGGGGCTGCTTGCATCCACACTCCTGCAATGGGACCTGGCAGATCTCCCATCAGAAGGTGAGGTTTATTCTCCATCCTTTGATTCTAGACTTGGGCATGTGCTTCACTTTGGTCAATGGGTCATTAGAAAATGTGACACAAGCAGCGATCTGAAAGGTACGAGTGCTAGGGCTTGCCATCTCCTGCTACTGGGATTGCTTCAGCCCCATGGAACAAGTCCAGGCTAACCTCCTGGAGGATAGAGACCATATAGAGAGAGGCTCCAACAATTCAGGCCTCCACCTGAGGCCCCAGACATGAGAGAGGCCCTCCTAGGCCACCTGGCCCCAATTAACCTGGCTCAGACCAGCCCTGATCACTCAGCTCACTCAGTCATGAGATGTAATAAATGTCTGTTATGTTAAGCTGCTGAGTTCGGGGTCATGTTATGTAGCAAATGCTAACTGGTACAGCAACTAATGGCCCTCCATAATAACCAACATTTGTTGTGACCTTTGACATCAGGCACTTTGCAAGGCAAGTTCCTGGCCTCCAGGCTATGTCTGCTGGTACCCAGGACAGAGCCTTATATACCAGAGATGCCCAGTAGAAATCATTTTGAGAATTAAAAAAATTATTTTTATTGCATTTGAATCTGGAAAGCTTAAAAGTTTACTAAAATACAACCAAGTGGCAAAAATAAAAAATAAGGTGTACAGGATAAAAATGCAAGTGTGAGAGATGTAAATTAAACTAAGCACAAAGCAAAAAATGAAAGCAAATATCTACATGATAGTTTCTAGGACCATCAGTAAGTACCACATACTGAGTGCCATACACAACAGATATTTACTTTCTCACTGTTCTGGAAGCAGGAAGTCCAAGATGAAAGTGTCAGCAGAGTTGGTTCCTTCTGAGACCTCTCTCTAGCTTGCAGCCATGTCTTCTCCGTGCGTCTTCACATGGTCATCCCTCCATGTGTGTCTGTGTCTCAATCTCCTCTTTTAGTAAGGACGCCAGTCATATTGGATTAGGACCAGTCCTAATGAACTCAGTTTAAGTTAATTACCTCTTTAAATTTCTATCTCCAAATAAAGTCACATTCTGAGGGAATGGGGGTTAAGATTTCAACATATGAATTTTAGGGAGGGACATAATTCAGTCCACAGCTGTAGGAAATCAATTTGCTCTAAGCTTTCCACAGCCAACACCCAACAGGGAATCTAGATGGTTACATAAGTTCATGTCCATAAACTCAGGAAAATCAGAACTACTCAATAGCTAGCACTCAGCCCAGACAGGGTTTCCTGGAACATTCTCATGAAAAGAGCCTTTTGTGATGCAGCAATATCCTGAATGTTTCTCTCATAGCAGAAACAATAGTAAGTTTCCAAAAGTGTCTCTGACATGCCTTCTCAGCATTGGCCAGTGTTACAAGATGGGAGAGGATGGAGCTTTGATCCAGTTTCTCCCCAGCCTTATTAAATGATGGAGCAACCATCAGATAGAGTTGCCATTGGCCTCCTTACCAATCTTTCCTCCAGAATGGTTCTATTTTTTTGGACATGGAAAAGGTTTTTTATTATCAAGAATTACTCATTTAAAGGCAACTCCATGGTTGAGAACCAGTGAAGGCGAGAATGACCTGATCATGGCCTGCTGAAGACCCCGGGCACAATGGGAGAGAGGGAAGCTTCTAGACAAGAGACAGCATGAGTCAAAAGCCAGTTTCTTTTTTCATTTTGGGGAAGGTACAGCTTTACTTCCCAACATCTTCTCCCTCATTTAGTGAACATTTTTATGGTGGCTTGCTCCCATGACCTGAAGATAATTTTGGAGAGGTCATCTCTACATAGTGATGCTATGTTCCTCAACAAGCCACCTACCTCTTCCTGGTCTTGGCTGATAACTAACTGACCCAGGGTCTGTTAACCCATAGACGGCCAGCAACCTATGACTTTTAGCCTGGCACAAGAAGATGGCTTCGACCAATCAAATTTCCACTCTCTCAGAGGAAATGCAGAAATGGGCAGTTGATGGAAGCTGCTGGTGTGGGAAAGAAAATGCTATAGGCACTAAAAAGTAACCATTGAGATGGCTACTACCAAAAGAATGGAAGTGATGTTGGCAAGGATGTAGGGAAACAGAACCCCTCGTGCGTTGCTGGTGGGAATGTAAAATGGCACAGATGCTGCAGACAATGGTGTGGGAGGTCCTCAAAACATTAAACACAGAATTATCATATGACCCAGCCATTCCACTTCTAGATACATACCCCAAAGAATTGGAATCAGGAGCCAAGTGTGGTGGCTCATGCCTATAATCCAAGCACTTTGGGAAGCCGAAGCAGGAGAACTGCTTGAGCCCAGAAGTTCAAGACTAGCCTGGGCAACATAGTGAGACCTGGTCTCTACAAAAAAAAAAAATATAAAAAAATTAGCCAGGTGTGGTGGTGTGCACCTGTAGTCCCAGCTGCTCAGGAGACTGAGGCAGAAGGATTGCCTGAGCCCTGGAGGTTGAGGCTGCTGTAAGCTATGATCCTTTTGATCATGCCACTGCACTCCAGCCTAGGTGACCGATGAACAGGTTAACACAATGTGATATGCCCAAACAGTGGACTGTGACTCACCCTTAGGAAGGAAGGAGATTCTGCCATATGCTGTACCACAGATGAAACTTGAAGACAAGTACTAAGTAAAAGATGCGACACAAAAGGGCAAATATTACCTGATTCCACTTACATGAGGTTCCTGGAAAAGACAAATTCAAAAAGACAGAGAGTGGAATAGTGGAGTCTGGGGGCTGGGGAGAAGGGGAGCGGGGAGCAAGTGTTTAATGGGTAAAGGGTTTTAGTTGGGGAAGAAAGAGAGAGTTCTGGAGATGGATGGTGGTAATGGTTGCACAACGATATGAATGTACTGAATACCACCAAACTGTACATTTTAAAATGGTTAAAATGAAAACAAAATTATCGAATTCACAGCAACTTGGATGGATTTAGAGTCTACCATGTACAGTGATCTATCACAGAAATGAAGAGGTGAGTAGTACATGTACTCACTTATAAAAGGGCCCTGAACATTCATCATAATACTATAAGAAGGGAATTGGCAGTAGTGAGACACTGTTGGGGGGAGGGGGGCATACAAAATCAATAAGGGTACCTGATCTCAAACCAGGTGAAGTGAGGACCAAAGGGAGATCCAAACTTTACCTGTACAATGACCACATATATACCTAACCCTGAATTGTGCCCCACATCTTTAAAATAAAATTAAAAATTTTAATGTTTAAAATGGTAAATTTTATATTATATACTATATTTTGCCATAAGAACCCCTCTATACCCCCCCAAAAAAACCAAATCAGAGGAGACCAGCTGGAAAGAAGCCGAGGTCAAGGCCCAGAAGAGCCTGACCAGGGCTGTCTCCAAACCTGCCTGGGGGCCTGAACACCTCCGGAACTACCTCCTTGACACTGAATTCTCAAACTAAATACCCTACATGGTTTCCTGCACAGTGTTTATATGAATATACTTTGCAGAGACAGACCTAGAGAGAAAGGCTAAGGGGATATCACTGCCTGTCTCAAGCACCCACCCACACCATTCCATGGAAACATCATGATCACGGAGAAGGAGGTTACTGCCCCTGTCACACTGGCCATGACTCTCACCATGATGAAATAACAAGCTCAGTGTCCACCGGTGTGAGGGTTGGAGAGATTTCCTCCAGTTCACACAGCTAATAAATGACTGACAATCTTTGGGTCTGTGTTTAGTGTGGACAGTGTTACATAAGAGATTGAAATACCTCCAAAAAAGTAAACACTCAAGAGTAGAGATTCTAGAAAAATCTGTAGTGGAGGGGAGAAGGGGCAAAGCCAGTGATGAGAAGAAAGGCCTAGGAGCAGTCTATAAGAAGCATGGCCTTGGGGGTGCCCTGGGTGATAGCTTCCAGGAGACTTTGCAGGTTGTACATCCAATCCAGGCCAAATCTTAGGTTGACATTGAAATATGCAGTGCATGTTCCTATCGAGCTGTCTGCCCAAGACAGCAAATGCAAGCCTGACAACAATTCAGCCAGTTCAGGCAGGGAACAGAGCCAAGGAGAAAATGGAGGGGGAGAAACAAATAAGAAGATAACAAAACCTGAGATATGTTGATAATACTGAGAAGATGGTGCTTAGATAAAGATCTAACAGGGGGGCATTGGGGGTGAGGATGCTTAGGGAAGAGCATTTTGATGTCAGGAAGAGGGGGCTGAGCAAAGGCCCTAAGGTAGGTGTGCCAGGTGTATCTGAGTATTGGCAAGGAACAGTCTTGCTGGATAAAATACGAACTGCTCAGTTAAATTAGGATTTCTGAGAAACAGCAAATATTTTGTTAGTACAGGTATGTCCAGGTATCATATATTGTGATCTTCTTTGTGAGATAGCTTAGGGAAAGACATAGCCTTTGGATGTGACATGAGTTGAGAGAACTCAGCAGTCAGGAGCAATGAGGTTCCTTCCCTTCCGGCTGTGTCCAAGCTGTTCTAACCCCAAGAACACTGGTGGGACAGAGGTGTCAGGGGCCTGTTGGGCTTCCCTGCACAGATCTCCTGTCTCATCTGGTTTCCTACAAGTAGCCTTAGCATGCAGTTCCCATAGTGTGTCCTGAGGATCACCTGTCCCAAGGTATGCTCTACAAGAAAGGATTCCATGAGCAGAGTTTGGAAAACACGTCCTGTCCATTAAAGATTCTGAAAAGTCCTTCAGTTGAAGAAGAAAGAGGAGGAGGAGGAGAAGGAGGAGGAGGAAGAGGAAGAAGAAGAAGAAGAAACCCCGCATAACCTAGACTTTCCTAAATGTTTGTGATCACAGGATCCTTTTACTGGGAGGATACAACACATTTACAAGTACTCCTGTGATGGTTAAATTATATATGTCAATTTTTCTAGGCCACGGTGCCCAGATATTTGGTCAAATATTATTCTGGATGTTTCTGTGAGAATGTTTTTGGATGATATTTACATCGAAATCAATGGACTTTGAAAGTAAAGCAGATTGCTCTCCATAGTGTAGGTGGGCCTCATCCAATCAGTTGAGGCCTGAAGAAGAACAAAAAGACTGGTGTCCTCCGAGCAAGAAGGAATTCTGTCGACAGGCAGCCTTTGGACTTCAACTACAATGTCAGCTATTCTTGAGGCTCCTGCAGGCAGGTCCACTTTGCAGATGTTGGACTTGTGGACTCCCATAATCACATGAGCCAATTCCTTAATCGTTATTCAGTCAATTTCTCTCTCACATACATATACAGTTGACCCTTGAACAATGAAGGGGTTAGGAGTGCCAACACCCTGCGCAGTCAAAAATTCATGTGTAACTTTTGACTTCCCAGAAACTTAACTACTAATAGCCTACTGTTGATTCAAAGCCTTGCAAATAACATAAAGTCAATTAACACATATTTAGTATGTTATCTGTATTATATACTGCATTCTTACAATAAAGTAAGTTTTTAAAAATGTTATTAAGAAAATCACAAGGAGCTGGCTGTGGTGGCTCACAGCTGTAATCCCAGCACTTTGGGAGGCTGAGGCAAGAAGATTGGCTGAGCCCAGGGTTTCAAGACCAGCCCGGGAAACTTGGTGAGACCTTGTCTCTACAATAAATTAAAAAATTAGTTGGGTGTGGTGGTGTGCACCTGTGGTTCGAGTCACTTGGAAGGGTGATGTGGAAGGATCGCCTGAGCCCAGCAGGTCGAGCTGCAGTGAACTGAACGTGCGACCACGCTCCAGCCTGGGTGACAGAATGAGAAAATATATTTGCTATTCATTAAGTGGAAGTGAGTCATCATAAAGGTCTACAACCTCATCATCTTCATGTTAAGTAGGAGGAGGAGGAAGACGAGGGGTCCGGCTTTCACAGGGGCGGCAGAGGGGGAATAAAATCATATATAAGTGGACCTGCAAAGTACACACCCATGCTGTTCAAGGGTCAACTACACACACACTGTTGGCTCTGTTTCTCTGGTGAATCCTGACTAATATGTTTCCCAACCAGCATCCACTAAACAGCTGGGGAGCATCAGTCTAATGTCTGTGGTCTCCCCCAGATGAAAGATCCTGTTGCTGATGTGGGCTATCATGGAACAGAGAGGCTCACGGACCAAGTCAAGATGCTTGAATCACACGGCTCACGACATCAATTCAAACCATGCAGCAAGAAACAAGGGTTCTCCAGCTGTGGCACACTTGGGATCTGGAGTCCTCGGGTCGGAAAGACCCCAGCCCTGGATCCTGGGCTACACAGTGTTCACATGTCCATCTCTACCTACAGCACCTACCTTCCCCAGTGATGGTGTAGTGATCAGGGCTAGTCAAACAGTGTGATAAGGAGGCTCAGTGGATGGAAGGTGCCCAGAGCCTGCACACCTTTGCCCTCAGGAGACTCAGGAGTGAGTTCACCTAGCCCATGGCTGTGGCTTGCCAATTAACTTGCCAAATGGCTATGGGTTTTATCTGCATTTCTTGGGCAGACCACATGTGGGATCAGAATGGGTAACACCAATGGTGGTCGAGTAAAGACCTCACGAATCTTGAGTTCCTCACACTTATTTGTTTCATCTTGGTCCTCCATCCTTTGTAACTCTGCTCCTTGCACAAATCCTCTACTCACTCCATTTGTGACTAACAGGTCTCACATGCTAATTGTTTCTATACGTGGTTCCATAGAGCCTTCTTTTTTTTTTTTGAGTTAGAGTCTCATTGTCGCCCAGACTGGAGTGCAGTAGCCGCTCTCGGCCACCGCAGCCTCAACCTGCTAGGTTCCCGCGATCCTTCCACCTCAGCCTTCCAAGTAGCTGGAACTACAGGTGCACGCTACCACGCCCGGTTAATTTTTTTTTTTGATTTATTGTAGAGATGAGGTCTCGCCTGCCCAGGCGGGTCTCAAACCTAGGCAATCCGCTCACCTCAGCCTCCCAAAGGCGTGGGATTACAGGCTGAACCACTGAACCCGGCTCCATAGAGCCTTCTTATTCATTTCCCTTGAAATGTCTCTAGCAGAATTGAATGGTCTTAAATGAAAGAGCAACCACATATTGCAGATTCCACAAGAGGTATGATGGTGAAACTGCTGATTTGCCTAAGACTTTAAAAAAAGGACTCTCTGCAAAGATCATGCTTATCTTGTATGTTTATCATTTCAAATAAGTGCCCTTGATGAGAGACACCAGAAAAACAAGTGGTTTCTATCTCATGCAGGTTAGAATTTGTCTTTTTTTCACAGATGCTAGAAGAAATGAAATAGAAAAATGACCATCATCTTTGAGCAGAGGAAAGACATTTTAGAAGGCAACACATTTTGATCAGAAAAATGGAATGTACTGGGCAAAAGAGGGTGAGTATGGAGAACAGGCTTGGGCGCCCATGGACTCCTCCGGGACTCATTGTGGTGGGTGGGAGATGCAATTCATTTAAAGAGAGGGACAGGCCATATGTAAGTTATAAATCTCAGAAGAGAGAAGCAAAGATTAAGACTGGGAAATAGGAAGGCCAAGAGGTGTTACCTGAATGCACACATTGAATGAATGAAAAAAATCTCACAACAGTATTAGCTAGAAAAATGCAAATTTTTCTTTTTAACCAAAAGAGGTAAGAACTCACAGAGGAAATATATTGTGCTCGAGAATGGCTATGGTAATTTTTCAGCAATAGAATCAGACATTTTGGGGGAAAACGTAATAAATGCCTTCGATCTCAGTGGTCAGGAAGTAGGATGGAGAACAGATGCCACAGGCTGACACTGATTTTCCTAGGGAGAAAGGAGAAAGCAAAGAGAAAATCGAGCCAGGACTGGGGGCAGAGCATTCCAACGCATTCCAACGCCCAAGGTCAAATTCAGTCGCTAATGCCTGTCTGGCCTCCACACAAGGACTGCGTCCCATGGGGTAGCATGTCAGCCTCAGTATGTCCAGTAAAGTTTCCACCCATCGTTCACCCAACACGCATCGCGTTGCCTCTGCCTCAATTTGACACAAGTCCTACCTACACAAACCAGCTGTCAGGAAAGGGTCTTAAATCTCCAAGACCAGAAGCTTCTCCCGACAGAACGCTGCATTTCCTTGAAAATTAAACTTGGTCATGTCCTAGCCCTTCACAAGTCTAAAAGCAATGACAGAGCATGAGTCTAAAGGCTTGAATAAGCTGTTGGCTTCACAGTAGAAACGGGAAGCATACAGGACACCCTATAATGACTCACCAATGATCACAAGAACTCATTCAGTCCACCTCTGCCCAGCTCTCTTGGGGTTTCTGGGTAAACGAACAGAGTCTTGGTCAGTTTTTATTCAGGCGAAAGCTAAGCCTGGGAAGAGAGTAGGGTTGCTGGGCCTGAATCAGGGCAGAATAAACCCCCAAAAGGCAGAGAAAGCAGCCTCAAGAGTCCTGAGAAACTTTTTTTTTTTTTGAGTCAGAGTCTCATTCTGTTGCCCAGGCTGGGATGCAGTGGCACACTTATAGCTACCGCAGCCCCAACCTGCTGGGCTCAGGCTATCCTTCCACCTCAGCCTTCCAAGTAGCTGGAACGACAGGCGTGTGCCACAAAATGCCTGACTGATTTTTTTATTTATTGTAGAGACAAGGTCTTGCCAAGTTGCCCGGGCTGGTCTCGAACCCTTGGGCTCAGGCAATCCTACTGAAGAGACACATAAGAGAATTCACCTGGTTCAGCTCCCCGAAGTGCTGGGATTACAGGCATGAACCACAGTACCTGGCCCTGAGCAACTTTTGAGGGACTGCCTGGTGACTTGTCATAGCAGCTGGTGGATTCTGATATTTTCACAGACTAATTGCTTTAACTGAGAATGCAGGGGAAGGCTGCCAGTGTCCAGAACATGTGGGGCCCGCAGTGAAGACTAAGCCATGGGACATTTCACCCCATCATCACCCTGCATCATCCAGTGACAACCTCAATGATGCCTGGTTTTGTGTTTTTTGTTTGTTTGTTTGTTTTGCCAGTTTCTTCATCTTCTCTCCACCACAAATCTACCTGCCTCAAGGGGTATACATGGGGAGCCACCTGTTGGACTATTCTGAAGGCTGTAGGGAAGGTTCCTTCCTCATCTCTTCTAGCTCCTGGTGTTTGCTGGCAGTCCTTGGTGTCTCTCGGCTCATGGCAGCATAATTCCAGTCTCTGCCTTTGCCATCACATGATTTTCTCCCAGTCTCTGGCATCCAAATTTTCCTTTTGTTATCAAGACACCAGACATACTGGATTTAGGGCCCAGTCTAAATGTAAATCTTGACTACATCCATAAAGACTATTTCCTGATTAAATCACATTCTGAGTCTCCATGTGGGTATGAATTTCGGGGTGATGGTACCAACCCAGTACCTAAGGATAAAAGATGCCAGAATTTGAGTTTGTAGGTGTAACCAATTCGGATATCCTGTTTTCTTCCTGAAAGCACTCTGAAATGAACACGGGTCCCCTTTTCCCTTCCGTAAACTTGGCCTAACAGAAGCAGGGCTCAGTTTTCCAATAAAGGAATTTGCTCGCGCTGTTACAGATAAGGACACATGCTGTTGGTGTCTATTGGATGGGCCAGGTTGGGAGTGGCTGTGGGAAGGAGAAAGCCCCTAAGGATTTCTTCTAGGGGCGGGAGCTCATTAGCATAACTCCTGGCTTTTGCCATCCATCGTGCACTGCTCTGTCATGATTGGTAGGTTTGAAAGGCACTCCAGGTATTGGGCAGTGAGAGGTTCTGGATCTGGATTCACTCATGGGAGTGGGCAGCACTTCCAGAGCTGGCTTGTCCCTGTGGGGTGGGGTGCCAGTGTTCACCACACACCCCTGATGAAATTCTGACTTTGGAATTTGAGAGCTTATTTGCTCAAGCCACATTCTCCAACTGAGACTTTATCAGCTCTAAAGGTGATCGTTGGGACTCTTTTGGCCCTATTCCTTTATTTCATTTCTCATTTGGGTCAGAATTTGAGCAGGGAAGAGTGTGCCATTGACTGGACAACCCCAAAGACCTCGACAGTACACAAGAGCCACTTTGAACAACTATTAACTTCTCAGCACTTTATACACAATTCATTCATTCACAGGAGCCTCACTCTCTCAATATGCCGAAAAATACACCTGAAGCTGAAAAGAAGTGTGCCCAACCCAGGATGAGCTTGAACTTTCCATAAAAGTTCAGTGAGGGAATTGATTTCACCTTTGGGATCATTGCCTCTTGACGGCTGGAATGCATTCCAAATACCACCACAAAGGACAAGGCCAAATGTAAAAGAGTCTAGGTGAAAACTTTCTGTACACCAACATCTCAAAGGAGAGGAAGTCGCTGCCCACCCCTTTGGTTATGGTTCATCGTAATAGAGCCTGTTTCTATACAATAAGCTTCCTTGATGATCTATTTGCAGAAATGTACAAACACAGCCAGCATACTCTGTGCCTATAGAAAGACCTGGATCAATACAAGTAACAGAAGAATGAAGAAAAGAGAAAAGAAAAGATTTTATCAAGCCTATTTACTTTAAAGATACCTTAAAGACCTGCACAAACACACCTGCTACTTCAGTGCAGTGGGAGAACAGAGCAAACATATCTCTGCTTTAAAAGAAAAACTAGAGAAAGAAACATTGTAGCCACTAAGCCAGTTACCCCAGGAGTCACCAACATCTCAGCAAGCGAAAATGTAGGAAATTAATCTTCAGGTCAAAATTTTAAAAATGAGCCCATGATCACTCTTCCGAATGAACCCTACATCACACAATGGGAATAGTCATGTGCTGGGGAATGTTTAACAACTAACTGGATCATGCGAGTGACAACCTCTGGCTTGTAGCAACAGCCAATCCCTGTGGTGTAAATTCTCCCACAGCAGCTGATTACAAGCTATCAATGTGGGGAGCTGGGATAAGAAGTAAAGTTCCACACAATTATAGAATGTTTCTACCCTTCAGATACAATAGACAACTTCTAGAGCATGGGTAATAGTAGAACATACTAAAAACGATTAGAATAGAATGTACTAAGGTGATGAGTTTTGAGTATTTATTCCCTTTGTTGTAATATAATGTATCTAATTGTAAGTTTATATATTCTAATTTTTAATAATGACTCTTTGAGCAACCAGCTTGCAAAATTCCTGCCAATTTTGAAATTGGCTCAAGTAGGTACAAGCCTGCTTCAGCACCCCACTGCCTGGGGTACCTCCTTTCCCCACCCCCAATTTCCCAAGGCCTGCTGGGACAGAATCCCCCAGAAGGGACTGCATGTGTTTAAAGAAAGGGAAACTAAGGTTCAAAATTTGCAGTGTTCCGTCTATTGGTTAACAGATGATTGAGCTGGGAATGACTATTAGTTATGTTATTTCTCTCCCCCCAGCCCTTCCCACCCTGATTATGTGCAACTTTTGATCTATTTTTGAAATATTGTGCCTTGTATTAGCAATATAGGCCATATAGCAAGACCTCATTATTTTTTAATTATTTTAACAAGGGCTAAACTAAAGTCTATCTTTATATAATCTATTTTTTTAAAGGGCTTGACCTAGAAATTCATAATGGAGCCCAACTGTAAAGGAGACATCAGTGTCCTCAAGAAAATTTAGAAACTAGCTTTCTATCTGTTTTATGTAAATACTTTGTATATTAATAACAAATGATTCTTATCTATTTACTAAGAGAGGGCCAACCAAACCAGAAACATTTGGTTAGTGGTAATTTTAAGTTATTCTTCTTACTTAAAAATAAAGTTATTCTAGCTGACTGCAGTGGCTCACACCTGTAGTCCCAGCAAATTGGGAGGCTGAGGCAGGAGATTCTCTTGGACCCAGGAGTTTGAGTCCAGCCTGGGCAACATAAAGAGACCTTGTCTCTGATATATATATTTAAAAATTTAGAAAGTTATTCTGGGTAGCAAGATTTGGGGTGAATTTTTTCTAAATCTTCAGTAAGCATAATGCTGTTGTATATATTTTTTAATGTTTTTATAATCAGAAAAAAAGTTGTCACTATTTTTAAGCCCCTAAATCAATTGCAGTCCTTTCTGCACCCAGACTTTTCACAAATCCAGTTAGATTTTTCTCCTGAATATTCTCAAGAGAGCAGGAGAAGTTGTCCAACTAAGCTTTCCTATAGGGCTTTTTACTCTCCTTGGGGAATTGAAGCTAGCCTCCTCCTGAATTCTCCACCCCACTCTGGAGCTGAGAGATCCCCTCCGAATAGAACATGGCCTGAGCATCCAACCCAAGCTGTTCTCAGTGGGAGAATTTCCCATCAGGCTCCCACAGGTGAGGAATCGTGTACCAAGCAGCAGGTCCCAGGACAGTTTCTCTCCTTCTGTTACATGAGAGAACATTCCATGAGTAATTGTGGACTCATCTCCCACAGATGTAATCTGAGTTTCAGTGAAAGCCAGTTCAGTTAAGCCCTGTACAAATAAGAACATGTCTAAGTGAAGAACCAGGAGGGTGGTTTCCAGCATCTTCTCTGTGCTCTTTCCCTGTATCTCAGAGCATGAGTAGGGGTTTCTCCTCCCCACCCCAAATGTGCACCCACCCCATGGTTGGGAGAACACCCCTGAGAGGAGTCAGCTGGAAACCCAGGAGACCAGAGCCTAGAAGTAGGCAAAGTCTCTCCAGGTCCATGAACTTCTTCCTCCACCCTCAGGCTCACTGTCACAGCATCTTGTGATGATGTCTTTCCCTTGTCCCGGTCCCCATAGGTAGTGGCAGGGCCAGGAAATGAATGTGGGCACTGGGCTTGGCTGGAGGTGCCTGCCGAGGGAGGTCTGCATGTTTTCCCCTAGAACACGGGCACAGCGCTTAGCCTTTCCTCTTCCAGGTACTCAGACTCCTTGGTGCAAGACAGCTTTGCAACACTTTTCTTTACCCACTTCTGATAGTTTCTGGTTTGCAGGTCCACCGGCCTTCATCTCATTCTAAGCATGCACTCATGGACCCCAATCCTAAAGCAATCTCTCTGGCTTCGGTTCTTCCTGTGAGGACGCCTTGTCTGGAGAAAGCAAGGGTTCCCACAGCTGCTTTTCTGTGCCCACGCTTCCCAGCACTCCCTGTCCACACCCTGGCTGGGGGAGCTTCACTGACCATCACAGGGAGAGTACTATCAGCATCCCTCCCCTGTGTCTGTTAGATGTGTGTTGGGGGAGTCACATGACCGGTTAGCACCTCAGTCACCTCGCTGGTGAACTGGGCGTAATGATGTCACCTCAGAGATTCATATGGGCATTCAAGAGCTGCTGTGTATATTAAACTCTGCAAAAGGTGGAGGCCTCTCCCATATCAGAAAGTCTCCGTGTCTCTTTCTTGCAGATCCCTCCTCTGAGTCCTCTTGGTCCCTACGCTGGCAACCAGTCCTCATGTCCCCACAGCTTTTGTGTTATCAGTAAGGCTACCAGATGACATACAGGATACCCATGAAATTTGAATTTCAGATAAGCACCAATAATATTGAGTCTGAGTATGTCCCATGCCATATTTTTATTTGCTAAGTCTGGTCACTCAAATCTAATGAGAATAGTGTTTCATAGGGTTGACAACAAGTACTCCTTAGCCTGCCCCTCCTCCCTCTCTCCAGCCTGGCACAGTGCCGGGCACACAGAATAAGTATCCAATAGGGCAGTGGTTCTCAACAGGGCCAGGACTGCCCCCTAGGGGCTGTTTTGGAAATTGAAAGAGGCTTTTTTGTTGTTGTTATTTAGTTTTTATTTCTCTGCAATCCAACTAGACGTGGAAGGGAATAAGGAAAATATGGAACCCAAAGAATCGTAGCGAGAGCACAAAGATTATAGGGATACTGCGAGCAAACGGGATGGAGGGGGTGCTCTCCTGAGCTACAGAAGGAATAATCTGGTAATTTAAGACAAAATAAGTCAAATTTATTAGAGTTGTCCACAGTCAGCAATGGTGATCTTCTTGCTGGTCTTGCCATTCTTGGACCCAAAGTCCTCCATGGCTTGTACAACATTCATGCCCTCTTTCACCTTGCCAAAAACCACATGCTTGCCATCCAACCATTCAGTCTTAGTAGTGCAGATGAAAAACTGGGAACCGTTTGTGTCGGGTCCAGCATTTGCCATGGACAAGATGCCGGGACCTGTATGCTTCAAGATGAAGTTCTCATCATCAAATTTCTCCCCATGGGTGGACTTGCCGCCAGTGCCATTATGGTGTGTGTAAAGTCACCACCCGGCACATAAACCCTGGAATAATTCTGTGAAAGCAGGAACCCTTATAACCGAATCCTTTTTCTCCAGTGCTCAGAGCATGAAAGTTTTCTGCTGTCTTTGGAACTTTGTCTGCAAACAGCTCGAAGGAGACGTGGCCCGAGGGCTTGCTGTCAACGGCGATATCAAAGAACACGGTGGGGTTGACCATGGCTGATGAGAAAAGGCTCAAGGCGGTGGCGTCTGCAAAACCAAAAGAGGCTTTTTATTTATTTATTTATTTATTTTGAGTTGGGGGTCTCACTCTGTTGCCCAGACTGGAGTGCAGTGGTATGATCACAATGATCATGGCTCATGGCAGCCTGGCTTCCTGGGTTCAGGCGATGCTCCCACCTCGACCTCCAGAGTAGCTGGGACTACAGGTGTGCGCCACCAAATCTGGCTAATGAGGACTTGCTATGTTGCCTGGGCTGATTTCAGACTCCTGGACTCAAGCAACCCTCCCGTTTTGGCCTCCCAAAGTGCTGGGATTATAGGCATCAGCTGGCTGGAGGAAGCACCTGGCTGGAGGAAGCATTTTTGATTGACAGGATTACAGTTGGGGACTTCCTGGCATCTAGTGGATAGAAGACAGGAGTGCTCCAGGACCTATCAGGACAGTCCTCTCCATATAAAATTGTTTCTTATTCCACATGCTATTCAGACAAATGAGTGTCTGAGCCTGGAAACTAACTCCCTAAATGTAAAGTGTTGTTATCGTATTGTATTTCCCAGAATACATCTACTGCATAAATCGAGAGAAAATTGTATTTTTGCTATGTTTTGATCAGAAATTGAATCTTTGCATCTGAGCCCTTAGTACCATACACCAGAGTCAGCCTTTCTCCCATCCAAGTACTAACCAGGCCCGACCCTGCTTAGCTTCCAAGATCAGATGAGATTGGGCACATTCGCAATGACATGCTGCCTGAATCAGCCTCTCTGCAGCTGTGCATTCACCCGATTGCCTCTTCCTGGCTTTCTCTTTGCGTCTTCTAGTGTAGTGTGCCCAAGCACATTAGGTAATACATTATTTTATTTTATTACAACCTCCCCAGTTCCCTTGCATTTCTCCTTCATATTGCACTTAATATAGTATATACACTTAATACATAGATCTTATTTCAAATTATGTGCTGTGCTGTGTATATGTAATATGAGGCTGCACTATTGTCTTTGGTTTTTGTTTCAGGAGAGTAAAAAGATGGTTACAAAAGATTTGTTACAAAAGGGGTCACCCATAACACAGTTCTGTGATTTAAATTGTGGTGGTGGTTACATGTCTCTTGACAAGTGATTTTAAAAAAAAGAAAGCATGGGATGATGCACACATCATACCATTGCCAATGTCCTGGGTTGGATATTGTACTGGAGTTAGTTACAGAAGATGCAACCCATTAAGAAAAACTGAGGAAAATGCAGGGGCACTCTTGCATTATATCTGCAACTTCTTGTGCATCTATAACTATTTATAAATATATATTTTACTGGGTGTGGTGACTCACGTCTGTGATTCCAGCACTTTGGGAGGTGGAGGCAAGAGGACTGCCAGGGCCCAGGGGCTCCAGACCAGCCTGGGTAACTTGGTGAGACCTCATCTTTACAATAAATCAAAAAATTAGCCGGGTATGGTGGCACGCACCTGTAGTTTCAGCTACTTGGAAGGCTGAGATGGAGGAATTGCCTGAACTCAGCAGGTCAAGGCTGCAGTGGCCATGAGCTTGCCACTGCACTCCAGTCTGGGCAATAGAGTGAAACTCTGACTCAAAAAAAAAATTAAAGTTTTTTTTAAAGGAGGTGGAATAACAACTGAGCCCTGACTTCAAGTAGAGACCCATCTGAGAGGCAAATCTGAGGGGTTTCTACTCTGGCCTGCAAGTGGGTCCTGGGTTTGCATGGAATTCTTCCACATAACAAAAGTTCGTCTGAGGGAAGGTGCCAGTGCCAAGGGTACCATCCATTTCCAAGTCCATGTCAATGGGGGGGGGGTGAATGGCCACGTTTACTCCCTGGTCCAGTCCCTGGTCTTTGCCACACAGATTAGCCAGATGCGAGTTCAAAGGCCTGAGTCACATGACAGGCAGCGAGCCTTCGAAAGTTTAAATTCAGGCAGAGTGACCTCAGCAGGTCACCACCTTCTCCCTGTTTCTAGTCCCCAGTCCAGGCCCTGAACCACCCTCACTCAGCCCACAGTCTGAAGCCTTCATGCCAGCCATGAGCTGGCTCTAGCACTTTACCTCCGACTCCACCCACGGAGTTGGGTCACATCTTCTAGAGCCAGGCCATTTTAACATTTTATCTTAGAAAGAATCCCTGAAGCTCTTTTTCCATTTTGAGCTCTGTGTCGGTCAAATAGTTCCTAATTCTCTAGTCTGCCCTCAAGGATTCATAGCCAGACTGATCGATCCATTGCAATCATCCTGGGGCCCCAACTGCGTCTGAGCTGGGACGATTCCCATTGCCCCAGGAAATTTAAGCAAGGGGGAGCACTGGTTACTGCTCAGCAGGTGTTGTATAGTGAGATGGGAAAGAGTTAAAGACTGGGAAAGAAGAAAAGGAGGGAAGGAGGGTGACGATTATTTCTCAGAAAACATTGGAAAATGAACAACAACAGGGTCTCTGGGGGCTGGAAGCCACAAGTGCTTGTCCTTGTGGCTCACGTGTCAGGTGGGCTCGCCCTCTCCCTCCCTCTCTTCTCCTGCCTCTCTCTCCATCCCTCTTTTTTCCTCTTCCCTCCCTCCTGCTCCTCTCCCTCCCTCTCTCTTACCCCCTCCCTCTCCTGCTCTTTCTCCTGACCCTCCCTTCCTCTCCCTCCGCCTTCCTTCTCTCACTTCTTTTCTGCTCTTCTCCCTCTCTCTCTCCCTCTCTCTTTCTTTGTCTCCTCCCCTCCTCTCCTTGTTATCCCAGGATGGTCTCCTTCCCTAATCACAGATTCACCCTGCCCACAGTTGGGACACCTTGTGAGTCCTGCAGGGAGAGGGCACTGACAGCTACCCTTCGTGGGAAAATGGGCATTTCTTTACCCCTTTTCTTTACAGCTCTTTGTTTCTCTAACTTTCATCTCTCTGATTCCTAGCTTCCCTTGCAGCTAGAGGGACTTTAGACTCCAGGCCCACCTGGGAAGCTCTGCCCAGCCCCCCGGCCACCTCCATGCTGCCGAGGCAATCTTAGACGCTTGTGCTGGGTGAGTGGAGAGCACTGCACATTCTGCAGTGGACTTTTGTCACCCCAAGTCACTGAGATTGGGAGTTATTTGTCACCGTCCTGACTAACGCGCTCCTCCCCTCCATGCCTGAGCCCTGGCTGCCTGGATTTTCGGTGCACATCTCCCAGCTGAGCTCTCTCCAGTCTCTCCCTGGCTTGTCAGAGTTCCTGCCCATCAGGCCTCACAGCCCGCATCCTTGCAGGCCCAAGGAATGAATTACCATCAGCAACAAGGATTCAGTGCCCAGCCAGCTTCCGTTCATGCCACTCCTTTGCATTGATGGGACAAGGCTGGGAGCTGAAGCCGCAGCATGAGGCCTGGTAACCATTCTGCAGGTCTTGGAGGGCTCTTCCCCTTCTCCCCTCTCTCCCTCCCAAGGCCCTAGCAAGCCCCACTCCCAAGTCCCCAGGTAAAATCCTGCACTGCTGGGGAGATGCTGGAAGCTGAGCAGAAGTTCTCTGGGACTCAGACCAGCTAGGCACTACAGGTGAGATCCCAGTACTCTCCTCTAGGGCCCAACCCTGGCTGTGCTTGGGACTCCCGGCTCCTCAGCCCAAGGCCTGCTCCAGTGGGAGCAGAGGACAGTGCAAAGGAGAGAGGAGGAAATGGGCACCATGTTGGTTCATTTTATGCATCAACTTGGCTAAGCCATGGTGCCCAGTTGGAGGGCTTGCTAAGGCCTTGGGAAGGAGAGAGGGGAGAGGGGGAAGAGCCCTCCAAGATCTGCAGAATGGCTATCAGGCCTCATGCTGTAGCTTCAGCTCCAAGCCTTGTCCCATCAATGCAAAGGAGTAGCATGAACAGAAGTTGGCTGGGCACTGAATCCTTGTTGCTGATGGTAATTCATCCCTTGGCCAAGCACCAATCTAGATGTTATCATGAAGGCATTGTTAAGATATGATTAGCATTTAAGTCAGTAGACTTTGAGTCTCCATAATGTGGGCAAGCCTTATCCAATCAGCCTTGAAGGGGGAGAGGGGAATGGAAGTCCCCAGCAGGAAGGAATCTTGCCTCCAGACTGATAGGCAAGACAGCCTGCCCAGATTTTGGACTTGCCAGCTCTCAGACTCATGTGAACCAAGTTCTTAAAAGAAATCTTTCCGACAGATAGATAAGTAGGTAGATAGGTGATAGACCGATAAATAAAGACAGAGTTTCATTTATCTGTCTATCGAATCTATTTGTCTATATTCATTCTATTGGTTCTGTTTCTCTAGAAACTAAGAACATTGCCTCACGGAAAGGGTTCATTTTCAGAAGAAGAGAATGAGGAGAGAAGCAAAGGAAAGGCAGAAGGGGGAGAGGTAGAGAAAGGGGGGGAAAAGGAGATAGAGGAAGGGAGGGGGAGAGTAAGAAATAGAGAAAGAGAAGAAGGGGGAGAAAGAGAAAGGGAGATGGAGGGAGGGAGAGGAGTGGGAGATAGAGGGGAGAGAGAGGGAGGGAGAGGGAGGGGGGAGAAAGAAAGAGAGGGAGGGAGGGAGGAAGGGGGAGAGAGAAAGAAGAGGGAGATAGCGAGAGAGAGGGAAAGGGTGAAAGGGTAGGAGAGAGGGAGAGAGAGACACACAG
>NW_007215127.1:212537-214610 GCF_000164805.1 Carlito syrichta
GGGGGGGGGGGGGGGGGGGGGGAGAGAGAGAGAGAGAGAGAGAGAGAGAGAGAGAAAGAATGAGTACTTGTCTACTCCTCCAGCTTTTCTGCTCTCTGAGGCACCTGCACTTTTTCCAGCTGGGTGACTCTACATAGCCCCTTGGTCTCATCAAGTTTGAGATGAATTTCTGTCCTGAAGGATACAGAATTCTACGACTTCATTTGGATAGTCATAGTTCTGGGCTCTTTTATTTAGCTGTTGGAATGAATGGAATTAAATTTCCTAATAATTCGACTTGAGTGGCCAGACTAGACTTAAAAGTCATTTTCCATTTCCAGATACCAATAGAAAGGGGAGAGCTTAGCAGATTTTAAAGACTACTATGGATGTCTGGTCTGGAGCATAAATAAAGACCCGTCAGAACTCTCAGACACATGTTTTGGCAGTGACAACACAGAGGTCTGCAAGGATGAATGTATTTTGTACATTGCTTTGAATTTTCATTGGGCTTTTGTTGATGGGTCTAAATCTCTTTCATGAAATACTCAGAGCTGTACAGACTTCTACTATGTCAGAAATGAAACATTAAGTCTGCCAAGATCTTATCCTGAGTGCCTTATAATTTGATTTCAATTACTTACTAAAGAAGAAAATACAGAATATATTCAATCAATTTCCAAATAATTCACTCAACCTAAACCAGCACAATAGTTTCCACAGCATTTGCTATATTTTGCTGACCTGACTTAGGGTTACCAGTTACCTTCTCAATCTGTTTTCCTTTCCTTTCTTTCTAATACAACTGGATTTTGTATAGGACAGTGATGTGTTCAAACTAAAAGGCTACATTCCCCTCCTGCTCTTAAATATTATGGAGATCAATAGCATCTAAACAGAACTCTTTAAACAAGCTCTTTTTCCCTCTTCCCTTTCCTGACTCACTATCTGAAATGTGGATGTGATAGCTGGAGTGCCAGCAGCCATTTTGGAACAATGAGCCCACTTTGAGAATGAAAGCTAAGGATAGCTGAACATAAAAATTGAGAGAATCTGGATCCTAGATGGATTATATAAGCCCTGCACAGGCTGACTTTTTTCACATGAACAAACAAGCACCTAATTAATTTAGGCTACTAGTAATAGATAAATTGCTGTTATAGTGTCCAAACACAATTGCTAACTGATTCAGATAAGAACACCCATTTTCCAAAATGTACCATAATTCAAAAGTTATATACATTTCACAACCGAAAAGAATATCAACATTCTGACCACAGCATTCCTGAAGGCAGTTTCCTCCAAGTTCTGGACTTTTTATGTCTCAAAACCAGAAGTCTAGAGCTTGAAATCTAATTCTGTGCCCTGTCTTCTTCCTCTTTCACAGCTAGAGTTTCCTCGGGGCTCTTCCTAAATCCCCACCCACCACAGATTCTTCCTCATCATGCAGGCTACCTATATGCCTATCCATGTGCTGCCCCTTGGGGAAGCCATGACATAACTGTGACTAAATGACCCAGCTGACCAAACATGTCTTACTGCAAATCCCTCCTTGAATGTATCAGATGACCTTGATGTTGACCTTGTTAAGACAGTCTTCATTTAGAAGGATCAAGGGATCCCTGTCTTTGTGCATTTGTGCCCTGTGTCCTCCTTGAGTAGAGTATGGCATAGCGGTTGAGGGCTGGGATCTGGGATCAGGTAACCCCGACTTTCACCCAGACATGTCACTTCATGTCTCTGAGCCTCCATTGCTATTTCTAGCAAGTGGGACTTGCATTCCATGTCACAGATGGTTCTGATAAACAACATCCTTATCAAGGGACACAGCTGAGATTATGTAAAGACCCCCACATGAATGGAAAGGCCCAGTACTCACTTCCTCCTTTCTCTCAATTAAGTGCATCCATCTTATGTCCCATTCTTTCCAGAGCAGGGGAGGCAAGAGAAGTGTTAATTTAATTAGGAACTTGGCAGCAATCAGTGGCTAACCACAGTTCAGCATGCTACCTCTAGGCAACAGAATCTTAACAGAGATACTATGAAAACACCAAACTCTAGACTCAAAGAGCTGGAGGATGGGGGAGGGGTGGG
>NW_007215127.1:214716-230492 GCF_000164805.1 Carlito syrichta
GTAGAGATGAGGTCTTGCCAAATTGCCCAGGCAGGTCTCGAACCTGCGGGCTCAGGCAATTCACTCACCTCAGCCTCCCAAAGGCGCGGGATGACAGGCAGAGCCACCGAACCCGGCTCGTTTACTCATTTCTGAAGTGAGGCTGTTGGACTAGATGAGCTCTAAGTCCCTCCTAGTTCTAAATCTCAACATTTTCCAGTATTTTTTTCTCAACAAGGTGCCTTTTGATAGCACCTTCTCAGATCACCTTTTCCAGGGCTACATACTTGCTATAGTGATGCTTCTAGGTGTTTGCTCTGAATGTCAGTTGGTTTCTCTCCACAGCCATATCCCATGTGCAGTTGCAATTTTATTTTGCCACTTCAGTGATCCCCTGGGTGATCCATGTACCTCAGCACCGCCACATGGGTTGAGCGCCTGGATTTCTGCCTTTCTTTGTGATGGTGAAGGGGGCCATGGTTACATTCATCATCATAGGAAGATGTGTGTCATTGGCACGCCCAAGGGTGAAAATGCCCTCATTGCTACCCCACCATTGAATCATTCCAGATTCTTTTGTCAGTTGTAAAGGTCAAAGTCCTGTTTTGCAGATCATACACAACTGCAAATCAGGTCTAAAAGGAAGAGGAGGAGGAGGAGAAAGAGGAAGAGGAGAGGAGAGGAGAGGCAGGAAGAGGAAAGAAAGGAAGGAGAGGGAGAGGAAGGAGAGAGGAGGAGGAGGAGAGAGAGGAAAAGGAAACAGAGGAGGAGAGGGAAGGAAAGGGAAGAAGGAGAAAAAGGAAGAGGAGATGATTCTTCTCCAGAAAACTGAACAAATTGCCTGAGTAGAACGCACAATAGGTGATTGCACCTAAGAAAAATCCCCCCTACCCATGGCATTTGAGAGTCTCCAAATCAAAACACTCAGGTCCCTGTGTGTTTGCTCTCATGGAAGCTGGCCAGCCCACTCCCGTGTGTGGAGGGCCCGTCGGCTTTCCTGCTCAGAGAGGAGGCCGAAGACAAATGGAGACGTGCAACTAAAGCTGTGCCAATCTGGTAACCGGGAGCACCACCCTCGCCTCTCATTCTTACATGTGACCAGACAACTAAAGTCACCTAATGTATAAAATAATGTATAAAGCAAAAAGCAAAGCTACACAGCAGAACTGTTGACCCAGAAGAAACAGAAATAACTTAAAAGGGGGCAAGGGGACCACTCTTAACAGCATGCTGAAAGATTCAAGACAATGCTGCACTCTGAACCAGGAGCAGATGCTATTAAAAAAGTCAATTATAGAAAAAGAATGAAACTCTTAAACAGTAAAATACGTGACTGCCAAGAGCATATATCAAAAGAAAAGGACTGAAAATTAAAGTCAAGGAAATGTCCCAGGAGAAAGAAAAAGGAAAAAAAATTAAATTAAATATGTGGGAAAAGACTAGAGATGTAGATCAATCCAGCAGGCCCAAGGTCTATTTAATATGAATTCTAAAAGGGAAAACCAGAGGAAACTGAGCAGAAATGCGATGGTTTCAAATAAATAATAGAAAAAAATCCTAGAGATGTAAAAAGGACATGAGTCTTCAGAGAGAAAGTTATCCCTAGCAGCAGAAAGGAACACACAACCTTGCACACTGACACACACACACTTAGACAAGTCCTCATGGAATTTCAAAGCACCAAGAATAGGGAGAAGATCCTTAAAATATCCAGAGACAGAGTCAGATTGGCATCAGTAAAAGACAATGAAACAACACCTTTTCAGTTTTGAGGAGAAATAATTGTCAGTGTAGAATTCTCCAGTTAGCAAATCTGCATATCAAAAACGAGCAAAAAACAGAGATGATTTTTGTTATTTGAGTTAGTTACTGTCTATAAAGTTGCCACAAACATTGAATTATCAAATACTGAACCACTATTTCTAGGGAAAGTACAGAGTTGAGTTCCCAAGAACCTCTGGTCATGATGTATATGTCAACCCATCAATGCATAACCTTGCTTTATATGTGTTTCTGCTTGAAGACATCTTATCAGCATATATTGTTGGTTCATTAACATTAATCTGGTGATCAATAGCACTACAACTCATGCCCCAACAGTTATCCAACATACATGTTTTCTCCATAAAGCATATGACAGCCTTCTTGTGACTAGAAACACTAGACAGTACTTCAGCACTACACTTGGGGGGGGGCATATTAAACAGTGAAGTCACCAATAAAAACACAAAAATGTGAAAAAACATGGCAGTAAGATCACAAAATGACATCATGCTTATAGTGTGAGAGCTGGACAAGAAGGCAGAGCATCACCTTGTTCGACCTCAGCTAGGATGTTGGGCAACTCAAATTTGGCACCAATCGCCCATGTCCAAAAATGGCCTCAAAAGTGTGCAAACATTGATTTTAGGGTTACAAATAAGTTGAGTGAATAGGAGAATTTGCAAATATGGAACCCACAAATAGGAATAGATTGTTAGAACATCTTCAGGCATTCAAGTGGTCAGAAAGCTTTCTTCTTGTGGGAAATCTCTGAGAAATTTACTTGAGGATATCTTCCAACCAAATGAAAGTAAAATCCAAAGAATGAATAAGGTGTAGAATACTGAAAGTGATGGAACTAACAAGGAGCCAGTAAAAAGAAAACCCCAGTGAAACACTTGTAAAATTAGATTTTTTTTTTTGGCCCTGTGCTCATACTTTCCTTCCTTGTCCTCTTCTTCCTCCTTCTCTCCTTCCCCTTCTCCTCCTCCTCCTTCTTTTTCCTTCTTTCTTCTTCTTTTTTTCTTTCCTTCTTCCTCTTCTTCTTCTCCTTCTCCTCCTCCTCCTCCTCCTTCTCCTTCTCCTTCTTCTTTAAAATCATCTTAGCATAGGCAGCATGAAAGCATAGACTCTAAGGCTAAAATGCTCGGGTTGAAATCTTAGCTCTGCTATATATTAACTCTGTGATGTTGGACAAGTTGCTTAACCTCTCTGTGTTTCCATTGTAAGATTGTTAGTAGGATTAAAGGAGCTATGTTTTGAAACATTTAGAACAGTGCATGGCACATAGTAATAATGCTCTATATAAGAGTTAAATAAATACATGAATAATCCTGCAGAAGAAAAAGAAATTAAAGTCAGTCTTTAACTTACCTAAGTAGGAGAGTATGAGATTGGAGTATAAGAACAGGTTAAGATGCTGTTCACAGTTAAGGGATCCAGCCCTTGAGGGTCACCAACTCAGTGATGTGTCCCCCCTTCCTGAGGAGTGCTGACTTAAACCTGCCACTCTCTCTTTGCCCAAGGGGCTGTCTCTTCCTTATCCAGGCAGAGGGTAAAAACCTCAGAGAACCCCCAGTCAGCAGTGGGACAGAACCATCCCCTCAGACACTAAGTCTACTGGAAGACAAGGAGGAGCCTTTTTGGGGGTGGTTTATCGTTGACCTTCACTGGGACATGGGCATCTAAGAGTCTCATCTTCTGAGGACCCCCTAGGTGGCTGGGATTAAAGGACTGTTTATCTATAGAATTTATTCCTGGAGATATAACTGTTGTGAGGACTGTCTGATGCCCAGGCATCCTTGGAGAAGAACTGGTGACCTTCTTATAATTGCCAGTTCCATCCCTGCTTGCCCAGACCAAGTCAGCAAACAGGCACCATTCTCTCAGGGTGGGGGCAATCTCTGAACAGTACTACTGGGAAGTCTGGTCTCAGACTTTCTCTCCAGTTCCATAGAAAATGACCTGACCTGTTTGTCTTTGTCTTATGTTCCTCAGGCCACTCCATAGCTCAGGAAAATGCCTTTCATTTTTCTTTTACAGGAGATGCTTCTCTTTATGACCTACAACAGGGGTCA
The DNA here is from genome assembly GCF_000164805.1 of Carlito syrichta. NCBI lineage: Eukaryota > Metazoa > Chordata > Mammalia > Primates > Tarsiidae > Carlito > Carlito syrichta. Next base: position 218,535 of record NW_007215127.1, read on the forward strand.
GCAAACTTTTTCTGTGAAGGGCTAGACAGTAAATTATTTCCAGCATTGAGGGCCATAGGTCTCTGTCGCTACTGCTCAACCTGCCCTATAGTACAAGAGAGGTCATGGAGAAAACACAAAAGCAAAGGCGTGAATATGTTCCAATAAAACTTCGCATGAGACCAGGAGGCCAAGGCACAAAGATTGCTTGAGGCTAGGAGTTCAACACCAGCCTGGGCAACATAGCAAGATCTCATCTGAAAGGAAGAAAGGAGGGAGGGAGAAAGAACTTCATGTGAATAGGTCACGGTTTGCCCACTCCTGGCCTATGAGGCTAAGGGATCTGAAATCATAGAAACTTTACTGTTGGAGTCCCTGAAAAGCAAGTACGGGCTCCCTTTCTATTTCCCTGGTCAAGTTTCTTGGACATTTCCTAGCTTCTGTGCCTCAAGGAAGGTGGCTGGGCTTACATAGTTCTGCTGGTCACTGTGACTCCAAGTCTCAGATGCTGGCAAGACTGGCTGGTCTCCATTCCCTTCCAGTGCCTTAGCGCATGCTGCTGCTCATTAAGCACCCAGAATCTCTAAGAGGGCGCGTGCTCCTCTCTGATGTGCCGTTTATATGACTCTCAGAAACTGGCCCCAGTTCTGAGAGTGTTTTATTACTACCTTTTGCTGAGCAAATGCCAAGCCTCTGATGATGAAGAGGGGAAAGTTTCTGTTCTTTTAGAGAGAAGAGTAATCTTAGCCCGATGACTCTGGTGCCCTCCTCCATTCCAGTACATTCGTCAGTGGCCCGAATAGGACAAGCTTCGATGGCCAGAGCCACTGACCAAAGGATCCATTCCCTTTCAAAAGGAAGGAAACAGACCAGGCACGGTGACTTATGCCTGTAATCCCACTATTTCGGGAGACTGTGACAAGCAGATTGCTTCAGCCCAGGAGTTCGAGACCAGCCTAAGTGACATAGCAAAACCTCATCTCTACAAAAAAAATTTAAAAATTAGCTAGGCATGGTGGCGGGCACCTGTAGTCCCAGCTACTTGGAACGCTGAGGTAGAAGCATTGCCTGAGCCCAGGACGCCAAGACTGCTGTGAGCCATGATTGTCATGATCATGCCACTGCACTCCAGCCTGAATGACAAGAGTGAGATTCTGACTCAAAAAAAAAAAAAATGCAGGGGATGGGGGTGGGCAGGGCATCCAGCATCTTGCTACAACAGAGGCAACTCCAAGTATAAAGGATCCCTTGGGCTCTCTTAATGTATTTTCTGGCTGTTACACAAAACAGCAGTGTTTCTAAGTCAGAAAAGCAGGGGGTCTCTTCCTAGATGATAGATTACCTCTTCAAGAATGAGAGTTTAGGTCTCACTTTAATTTAGGCAATGAATAAAGGCATGAAGTTAATGTGCTTCCCTCAGAGCAAGGATTCTTCAGAACAGGATTTTAAAGTTCCCGATAATGGCTTGGAGACAGACTTTCCTCTAAGCTGAAGAACAGACTGGACGTTTACTGAATGTACTGGGCTTCCTGAGTGGGAGATTTACAGCCTTGAAGGCGAACATGAGAGTCTGTAAATGATGCTTTCTAAAGGAAGAAAAGAGGGAAGGAAGAAAAGAGGGAGGGAGGGAGGAAGGGAGGGAGAGAGGAAGGGAGGAGCAGAGGAGAGCGGAAAGGGAAGGACTGGGAGGTGGGGACAGAGGGAGGCAAGGGCTTTCATCCCCATCTTATACTATTTTGATTTTTGAACCACAGGAATGTAGTGCCTGGGAAAATATACATTTTAAAAAATTTTAATTTAAAAATAGAGTAAGAGTGATGCTGTTGATTTATCTCTTAGAACTTGGCAAAGTTTCCTACCTGCCTGGATTTCTTGGCCATATACTTGGTCTTCCTCCTCTGTCCTGGCAAAGGAATGACTCCAGTCCTGACCCCCCACTGTCCTTGAGGGGTGGCACATGCGATAGGTCCTCACTGTGGCTCCAAGACACTGCTGGGCCCCAAGTCACCTTGAGGGGAGGGTATCACAAAATTTTAAGAAACATCTGAGTTTCCTAATTTATTCATTTTATTTTTGAGTAGGGATCTTACTCTGTCACCCAGGCTGGAGTGCGTTGGTGCAATCACAGCTCACTGCAGCCTTGATCTCCTGGGCTCAGGTGATCCTTCTGCCTCAGCTTCCCAAGTAGATGGGACTAGAGGTGCACTTCACCATGGCTGGCTAATTTTTTGTAGACATGAGGTCTTGCTATGTTGCCCAGGTTGGTCTTGAACACCTGGGCTCAAACCATCCTCTACCTTGGCTTCCCAAAGAGCTGGGGTTACAGATGTGAGCCACTGTACCTGAACTTGCTTTATTTTTTCCATGATTTAAACAGCACACCTGGAGATTTGAAGCATGTAGGAGCAATCAGAAGTCTCGACAGTGACATGTAAGGGACAGGGAATCTTAGAACCCTGGTTGAGGTCTTGACTCCACCACATCCTGGCCATGCAGACAAGGAACTTAGAGTGTTCAAGCCTCAGTTGGTTTGTGTGTAAGATGAGGAAGGATCACCTACTTTGTGGAGTTGTGAGGACACATGTGCTAATGTATTAGAGCCCCCTAGCAAAGTGACTTGTTCTCCGTAAAAGATAGCCAACAGCAACAGCTGCCAGGGAAGAGAAGACCCCAGAGGTAACAGACAGGCCCTCACAAACCCCTCCAACATTTCCTGCTTCTCTGGTACTTCCTGTTGGGGTGTTCCATGACTGGCCAGCTCACTCTACCTCCCCTCACTCCCAGGACGTCCCATGTAAGGGAACAAATGCCCTCCACCCCTACTGCAACTTGATGACCAGCACACTATCACCTCCTCCCTTGGCCAATAGCATCCTCAATTGTTTTTCCTGGGGACCTAGCCCTCTACCTTCGTGCGCTGCCTCAGATTGCTGATACAAGTGCCTTCTCCAGGCCAAGAGCTAGACCAGGTTGGACTCAAGCCAGTCCATAGGATTTCTATACTGGAAATTTGAATTTTGAGCAGTGGAACTGGAAGATAGAAAATGGTCCCCTTCCCCTTGTCTCTTCCCTTCCACCCACCCCAGATGGTTCCAGGCACTCACTGCCCCTTTCCTACCCACATGAAAGTCCTGGTCCTTCCTCCAAGGATGCTCCCTTTCTTTGTGGAGAAGCCCCCTCCTCTGCTCTCAGGCAGCCCACAGGTTGCTTTCTCAGGGTGCGAGCTCTCACCCCCCAGGGGGCGATGCTTCTTGTTAGTCTGCCCATCTGTCTCCCTCTCACTCCATGCTCAGGGAGGACTAGAGTCATTTTCCAATTGTTTCCATGCCTCAGCCTCTAGAGCCTCATCTGGCGCCTGGACTCTGAAAACCGTGCTTTGAAGGAGAAGCATTTCATGAGACAGCCCATCTGCTCATAAGACAGCAGAGTTAAAGAGCAAACACCCCCAAGACCCCAGGCCTCTATCCCCAGGCTAGAAGTCCTCTCTGTGTGACTGTGAAGGCACCAACCAGTTGCAAAGATGGAGATGGGGTGGTGTGAGGCCAGGGTCCCCATCAGAACCCATGCTGCTCCGATTGCAGCTGGTGGGGAGGAGCATCAGGGACCCCGGGAAAGATGCCTCTGATCACAATATCATGTGCTCCTGATCTGATACACAATGCCGGGCCTTGGAGGCAGCAGGAATCCTGGAAGCCTGTCCCTCACCCTAAGCTCCTAAAGCAAAGGGCTGGAGGGAGACCCACAGAGATGCTCCCTTGGGGACTTGTGCAAATGTGGGTAAGAGGCAGACATCAGTGTCAACCCCACTTATCTCAAGGTAACTCCAAGTGTTAGAGGAAGGATCCACTCTGGCCCTCACCACCCTAGCACAGGAGGGTCCCAGGAAAACTGAGGGGACACCTTCCAAGTATACCCCAAGATGACGCCTGCCTTTGAAACTGCCTGCTACCGCATCCACCCTGCAAGATGCCCTGGGAGGTATCACCTTCACCTCCTCAGAGCTGGGGGTACTGAGTGGGTCCAGGGGGACCCCCTACCCACTGTTCACACGCCCATGCTGAGGGCCTGCAGAACTCCAGATGATTCCGGCAGAAAACTCAACCACGGCCAACTGGTGCTTAAGGAAACAGAAGGGCTTTTGACCTCATTATTCTCAATTGGTTGTCTCCATCGATCAGATTCTTTTGGTAACGGCCTAACTCCCCACTTCTGGGCGGGTGTGCGGTTCTCAAGGGGCCACAGACAGGTGGGATAAATGGGCTGTGATGCTGAGAAACACACAGGCCCCTGCTCTCCGTACACTGTGGCCTTTGTGGAGAGTGTTTTGTTGACTCGTTAAAATGCAGGGAACACAACCAGGGAGCACGCAGGCCCATGGGAGGGGGCATGGCCTGGCTCCTCAGAGAGGGCTAGGCCGATGTAAGCTGAGCTGAGGCCTGGCCCCTGAAGGATTCCTTGCCATCTGGGCCCAGACCTCACTCAGTCTGTCACTCGTGTTTGCACATCCTTGATTCTGTGCAGAAGCCCGTCCATGGTTCCCTCCTTGATGTCCATGGCAGGACTCTGGTCTCCTGGTCCTGGCATTCAGGACTCCTCCATGCTGCCCTGGCTCTGTCTCCTCCATTTCACATCTCACTACTGCCCCAAACCGATGCCTTGCTCACTATTTCTGAAGGGGAATAATTTCCCTGCCAACCCAGCCTTCCTGATGTTCCCAGACAACTTGTGCATTGTCCAGCTTTCTCTAGCTGCCAAGTTCATCTATGCTCTTACTGCGTTCGGGGACCCTTGCCTGACCCCTCCCCTGCAAACTCCTCCAGCACTCAGGGTCTGCACTCCTTGGTTGTGCTTGGAGGGCACTGGCTTCCCCCTTTCCGGTATCTGACTCCCCGGCCAGCCTGTGAACTGCCAGGAGGTGGGGGAGCTTCCTATTTCTGTCTAGGTCCCAGCCCCTAAACTCACCCCTCCCTACTGTGGAGCTCAACACCCATCTGTTGGCCAGGCAGCAGGTATATTGCCCCACTGGAATTCAATCCCTTTGGAAGGCCACGTCAGGCCTCCATCGTTTCCCAGCCCAGACATGGTGCTCTAGTACTGTTGAGACTCACCATGGGTGGCTCCCAAAGCTGGTCCCATCAGGAGGCTTCCTGACTTGAGCCTCACCATTCTTGGTCCGATTCCTCTGTCCCAACAATTATCTGGACAGTTGTCACAAAAGGGCTTTTTGAGAATCAAATGCAAACTAAATGGGCTGGGATTTCTGGGGACATTTTCATCAAACACTGGGGAGGACTTACAAGCTAACCTTTCCTTTTTTCTGCCTTTGTCCTACATTCACCAAAGAACTGAACAAATTGGACACTCTTACCATCTCATCGCTAATTGGCAATTCCTCCCAGATGAGCATCTTCACCCCAGCGTGGGTGCTGGGATATCACCAGAATCAATGAACCTCATAACTTCTATGCTCCCCTAAATCTGTAGTTCCTAACCAGGAGTGATTTTTCCACCAGGGGATATTTGGCAATGTCTAGTAACAGCTTGAAATATACAAGTGGAGGGAGGACTATTCTTGGCATTTAGTGGGTAGAAGCCAGGGGTGCCGACAGACCTCCTACAATGCACATGCATAGGACAGCCCTCTACCAGAGAGAGAGAGAGAGAGAGAGAGAGAGAGAGAGAGAGAGAGATCCAGCCCCAAATGTGAATAGTACTAAGTTGAAAGGCAATCAGTCTATTTGATCTGAATTGTGATTCAATATCTTCTGCGGCTTTTCCTTGCCCAGGGTAGCCACCAATAACCTCCAACAGGACTGAAGAGCTGGGGAGACTCCTAACTTGGAGAGGAGTCAAAAGACATGTGATGCCCAAAGCAAATGACAGCAAAGGGCAACCAGCAGGTCCAGTGCATTTCTGGGAGCCAGTCCCAAGTAAGTGAGGCCTCCTCTTGAAATCATGAGCATCCAGTTACTCTAGCCCACAGGAAGGCTCCAGATAAAAGGCCGATGAGAGGTGTAGAAAGAGAGCACTTTTGTTTCTAAACCTTATGGAGAAGGACGGAGAATTTGTTAACAGAGCCAAACCACACACACCTCTATTAGGGTGCAAAAATCGCTCACATTGACAAGACACAGTGATGCACGTGACCAGCCTTTCATGTGCGTTGTCCACGTGGCTCACCAAATGACATGTGAAGGCTTATTTGTTTAGTGGAAATTCTCAAATAATGGCTCTGCCTGTTGCAGCAGGTAAAACTTGCTGTTGAATTGTACTAGACTTATTTCAACACAGGATTTCTCTGTATGACAATATTTGAACAGATGGTGTGTACCGGAAGATCCCTGAGCCGTCTCCAGCCTGAAACCCGGATCCCAGTGTCCCCCATTGTTGGTTGATATGTACTGTACATGGTAATGGGAGTGCTCAAATCTTGCCTCCTGCATTTCTTGTGCTCCCTTGGTCTTATACCATTTATTTTTCCCTGCATTCCTCCCTGCCTTGGCAGTTTATTGATTCTATCAGTTAGGATTGTCTTCAGCTGCAAGTAATGGCAAATCCAACTAAGAGTGGCTTAGACAACATAGACAAGCAATTAGTTATGCCACATAATAAGAGTCAAAAATAGAAACTTCCAGGGTTGCTGTCATATAATTTGGTGATATCACTCCTTTTCTCCCCTCAGTAAGTTAGACTTTCATCTTTAAACTAATTGCCTCATGCTCAGAAGATACCTTGGTGGCTGCAGATACAACAACATTTCAAACAAGCAAAGGTGGGCAACTACTAGGGGGACCAACTAACCTTCTTTGCCCAAGACTAAGAAGGGCTCCTGGAAAGTTGCAGCCACACCAGGATGAGTTGGTCACCCATAGCCATCTTTTTTTAAGGGAAGGACATCTTCTCCCAAAGTCCCAGCACATTATCCTATGTCTTTCTAACCAGAGCTTGGTCACATCCTCACCACTAGATCAATGGCTGGCAAAGAGGCCTGGAATCCCCTATCATGCTTCTTCCTCTGGAGCTGGGAAAGATCCTCTCCTGGGTTTGCCCAATTCTTGAGCAGAATGGGAGTTCTATTAGCCAGGTAGAAAGCAAGGAACCAGAGCCTCTGCCAGAGTGCTCATGAAAAAAGTTAACTTTCCAGTTGACCAATTCTCACTACCTTGACAAAGTCTTCTGGATTATGTGTTAGATACACTATTCATTCACTTATTCCTTCATTGACCAAATACATGTGCAGGCTGTAGCTTGAGTCCCGACTATAGTCTCTGCTCTTTTGAAGCTTCTGACCAACTGAGAAAGTAACTAAGCTGAACACATAGTTTCAAGTGTGAGGAGTAGTTCCAAGAAGTCAGATTTTGAGGGCCTATATAACAAGGGAACTAACTAGTAAGGGATACACAGGAAGTCTTTCTGGAGTTAGTGACCATGAAGTGGAGACCTCAAGGGTGGATAGAATTAGGAAGAGGTGGAGAGGAGAAGAAGGAATAAAGGGGATGGCAAGAATGCAGTGGAAGGGTCATTCCCAGCTCTGTGATGGAAGGGGCTTGGTGGGTGGGTTTACATTAGAGGTGCCTGGAGGTCAGCCTTGCTCAGTTACTCTGAAACTCTGGGAAAGACAACTGCCTCCATTTTATTGCAAAGGATCAGTAAAGCAATGTGAAACTCTTGAGGGGTTTTAAGCAGGAGTGCGAGAGAATGAGATATGTTTTTAAAGTTATTCTAGCCTCAATGGGGAGACAATAATATCTTGCTTTTGTGTACCACCTTATGCTCTCTATAAAGCTACCTTAAATCCTTTTCAGAATGAGGTAGCTATAAAAAACACATTTTGAAAGGGCTTTCACACATTATCTTATTTTAACTGCAAAACGACATTTTATAAGAGCTCAAATCCTTGCTCTATTGCTTACTAGTTGTGTGATTTGGAAAATTAACTTTTCTGTTCTTCAGTTTGTTTCATCAATAAAATGGGGATTATTGTGCCTGTTTCATAGGATTGTTGCAAGAATTAACTAACTTAATATGAATAGTTAGCAGCGATTGCCTGGCACATAAGAAGTACTTAATAAATGTTAGCTATTATTACTTATGGTAGTTTTTTAAAAATGAGCTACACGTCTTTCTTTCATTTTTCTCTTTTTGGGCTGTAAGTCCACATTCCACCCCCTTGAACCTGGCTGGGATCTCTGCCTTAACCTCCAAGATACAGGAAGAATGTGACTTTGAGACTGGGTTATAAAAGGCCATGGCTCTTCTTCCTTGTTCACGGGAGCACTTGCTCCGCCACTATACAAAGATAGACTACCTTGAGACTGCCATGCTGGACAGGCCAGGTGCCACATTCTGGCCCACAGTCCCAGTGGAGCTCAGTCTTCAGTCATCCCCATCAAGGTACCAGATATCATAGTCCCTCCAGACCAACCCCATCTGCCACTCTAGTGCCACCAAGGACCTCAATCTTGCAACAGAAGAATCACCCAGCTGAGCCCTGCCCAAATTCATGACTCACAAAATTGGGTGCTGTAATAAAAATGATGGTTGTTTTAAGGTATAAAGTATTTGAATAGCTTGTTACACAGCAATGGATAACTGGGACATTGCTACTCCAATTACTTATTGTTATTACTATTATCATTATTTTTATCAGTATTAAAAGACATTGTTGCTTGAGTTTGACTAGCCATTGCTGACTGATAAATTTCCCTTTAAAAAGTTACAGAAATATTCCTGTGAACTGTTTCTTCATGAAAATGACTCATCTTATGTGCTCTGGCCCCAAAGAACATATCAAGTTCTGTAATAGTAAGCCAATATTTATCTTTTAGGATTCTGGAAAATTCAAATCAAATTAACAAGCATGTCCCCATTTTTTAACAAAAATAAAATAAAATCCAAATTCCTGTTTCCCCTGAATATAGGAGAGGTTCCTTGGAGAATCTGATCTCTGTACTATACCAACCAAGAAGGAAAGATATCTATGGTCTTATGTTCTACCTACCTGCCAGAGTGAAGGAAAACAACACATTGCTTTTTTTTTCATTTCTTTTTTTTTTTGTGCCCACCCCCCCAGCAGTTTCCCACTACAACCAATCCCGCCCCACCCCTCCCCTGGCAGTTTCCAACTACTGCCAATTCCTTTCTTATAGTATTATGATAATTATTTAAGAACTGCTTATGAGTAAGAACATGTAGTACTCAGTTCTTTGTTTCTGTGATAGATAACTCAGTATTATAGACTCTAAGTCCATCCAAGTTGCTGTGAAGTTCATAATTTTTTCCTTCTTTATGGCTGCATAATATTCCATCATGTATATGTACCACATTTTTAAAATCCAGTCCTCTTTCCATGGGCAGCATGGTTGGTTCCATGTTTTTGCTATTGTAAATAATGCTGCAGTAAACATGTGTGTGCAGATATCTTTTTCGTAGAGTGATTTGAGTTCCTCCAGGCATATTCCCAGTAGGGGGATTGTGGGGTCATATGGAAGGTCGATTTTTAGATCTTTTAGGAATTGCCAAACTGTTTTCCACAGAGGTTGTACTAGTTTACACTCCCACCAACAGTGTAGAAGTGTTCCCTTTTCACTACATCTTCTCCAGTGTCTGTTGTTTTTTGAGTTATTTATGGTGACCATCCTGATTAGAGTTAGGTGGTACCTCAGTGTCATTTTAATTTGCATTTCTTTGATGACTAGTGAGGCTGAGCATTTTTTCATATATCTGTTAGCTGCTCATATGATCAGTATGTCTTCTTTTGAGAAATGTCTATTCATGTTTTTTGCCCACTTTGTAATGGGGCTGTTTTTTTTTTTCTTTTCAGCACATTTGAGTTCCGTGTAGATCTTAGATGTTAGGCCCTTGTCAGACACACAGCTGGCAAATTTTTTTCCCCAAACTGTCATCTGTCTCCCTGCTCTCTTGATGGTTTCTTTGGTTTTGCAGAAGCTTGTCAGTTTGATGAGGTCCCACCTGTCTATCTTGTCTCTTATGACATGGGCACTTGGGTTTTGATAAGGAATTGGTTTCTAGTTCCAGTTTCCATAAGGGTGTCTCCTGCATTTTCTTTTCTTTTTTTTTGAGTTGGAGTCTCACACTGTTGCCCAGGCTGGAGTTCAGTGGCACACTCATGGCCACCCCAGCGTCAACCTACTGTGCTCTGGCAATCCTTCTGCCTCAGCCTTCCAAGTAGCTGGAACTACAGGCATGCACTACCATCCCTGCTGGCTCAGGCAATCCACTCACCTCGGCCTCTCAAAGTGCTGGGATTACAGGCTGAGCCACCAAACCTGGCCTCCTGTGTTTTCTAAGGTTCTTATAGTTTGAGATTTTACATTTAGATCTTTGATCTGGTTAGAGCTGATTTTTGTGTATGGTGACAGGTAGGGGTCTTGTTTTAATCTTCTGTATAACACGTTGCTTTTAATCAATATTTACGTAACACTCCCAAAACTGTGCTTGCTGAAGCAAAATGTAACCTTTCTCTCTTTAAACACCTTTTGCTTATTATTCAAATAGAAAGGTTTTTTTTTTCAGAATTAGTTACATCTGTCAACCCAGCATTCCTGCTCTGCCACATAGAAAGTTCTTACCATATACCATCTTCTGAATAACTTTCTCTTGAGTTTAATTTTCCCCTAAATTTTATTTTTTTTTGTCAACTCCCTGGTGTCTCCTGACAGAAATCTTTAGGATGTGGGTAACATGGTCTATATGCTTAAAGTTACTTTATTTTTGTGATTAGTGTTTCCAACACAGAATAAGACAGTGGGGTAGATCCACATTAAAGGCAGTTTGTTTTTTATTAATGGTTCCAGAGGCTCGACATTTATTATAAGCCTTAAGGTACTCCCTTTTTTAAAAGCTTCTTCATTGGCTTAAAAAGTGCACAGTGTCTTCTCAAATGTGTTTTTGTTGGATTGGCATACATTATTGCTCTTTGGTAGAAAAGCGTGGGTTAAGTAGATGAAAATTCACTGGATACTTTCTGTGCAAAACTCCTTGCACTCACTTCCATTTTCCTTATTGTAAGTGCCACAAATTGATCGGGATGAAACTGTCCCCTTTCCACCATTTATCTTTGTTTATGATCCTTTATCAATGGATGACTTTTCCAGCTTTCAGTCTTGCCTGAAAAACATGCAGATTATTTCATTCTGCCTGCTGCCTGTGACTAATCCCATCCACAGATGCTCCTCCCTGTGAGACACTTTAATACAGTCATACAGAGTTAGGTTAGTCTTGGCTACTTTTCAACAGAATGTCACCCACAGGGCAATGGCAAAGCAGAGGTGTCCCTAATTCACCAGGGAGAACATTATAAAGGGGGCCACAGCGGGGCTCTGATGGACGCAAAGGAAGAGGAGGGAGGGTGCTTATTTTTTTGTTTTCCTTTTTTTCTGGGTTGGGGGTCTCACTGTCGCCCAGGCTGGAGTGCAGTGGCATTATCTTGCTCATCGCAGCCTCAACCACCTGGGCTCAGGAGATCCTTCTGCCTCAGCCTCCCAAGTAGCTGGGACTACTGGTACACACCACCATGCCTGGCTAATTCTTGTTTTGTTTTTGTTTTTGCTTTGTCAAGATGATGTTTCGCTATGTTGCCTAGGCTGGCCTAGGCTGGTCTCAAATTCCTGGGCTCAAGCACTCTACCTTCCTCGACCTTCCAAGGTGCTAGGATTGTAGGCATGAGTCACTGCCCCTAACCAGTGCTTCATTGTTAGGAGGAGAGATTTGACCGATTGACCTCAGAATCCCCCATGGCTGCATCCCTGAGCTTATTCTATCAACAGACTGGCTGTAGGTTTTCTGAACATTATCTGATTCGAGTGGAAATCAGGGAGGCAGAGTCAGGGCTCTCGGAAGACTGAAAGCAAATGGTGAATTGACTGTGTTCATCTTAACTCTGCTTTTTCCTTTTCTTAAAATTTGCGAACTCCACATTCCCAACCACCACGCCCCCCGCCCCCCCAACCCCCGTGT
>NW_007215127.1:230512-298505 GCF_000164805.1 Carlito syrichta
CCCGTGTCACACAGATACAACCATTTCTAGGCTCTCTGTTGAACACCTGTACTGGCCCAGGCCCTATCTAGTAGGCTTACTGTAATATTTTCCAGATTTAACTTCAAAATATATAGTATTTATTATACATTGCCCTGTTCCAGAAAGATTTGAAAGCAACTAACTTAAATATATAACCACGAAAAGCTGATTCAACTTATTTGGTTAAAGACGTTCTGTTGTAAATGGAAAAAAAAAAAAAACGCTTTTTTTGAAATATTTTTCATTTTAAAGTGACCTTTCAAGATGATGGTCTTATTTTACAACAGACATGTCTAGTAATTAAATACAATTAAATATCTGTCCAAAAATTTCCTTTGACCTTGAAATTACAACTACTATATAGTGTTTTTGTTTCTTCCTAACCACAAGGAAATCTGATATTATCGTGTAAATTATGCAGAAGAAATGTTGGGTGTAGGCAAAGTCCCAACAATTTGTATAAACTTTCATGTCATTGTCCTTGCCTGTGTGACGGCAGGTGCTCGACTCTGAGTCCTCACAGGATGCTCCCTTTAGTATTTTATTTATTTCTTTCGACATTGAGGCACATTCCTGCTAATTTTTTCCTTCTGTGGGCCACTTGAACTCCCATGTTCCCATGACTTACTAAAATATTCAAATGTCACTCTTTTACAAATAAACTTTTGGCTGTGTCTGTCAGGCAGAGCTGAATTTGCGCATGCTCCGGCCAGGTCAGACTTTGGTGGGTCTTAATGGCAGTCTGTGGACACAAGATCCATTCTGCTGAGCTGGTTATTACAGTCACTTCCTGATGGGCCTGCCGTTCCCTTCCCACACAACTCTCAGAGACTCTGGAGAAAGGAGGAGAAGAGAAATGCTTTGCCATATGGTGTGGAGACCCTGTCTAAGCATTTGCTGCACCTTCCTAGTATTTTTTCTTTCTTTCTTTCTTTCTTTCAATAGCTTTAAGGAGTCCAAATAGTTTTTGGTTACATGGTTGCTGGCGCAGATTGTGGAGAAAAGGGAACACTTATACACTGTTGATGGGAGTGTACTTTAATACAACCTCTATGGAAATCGGTATAGAGGTTGCTCAGAGAACTGAAAGTAGATCTACCATTCACTCTCTCCTTCTTACTGTTGTTGCAGGTGTGGATGGTGAGAACCACCACCTGCCCATCATTCACGCTGAGCTGCGCATTCTCTCCAGTGGGAAGTAGCTTGTGTCAGTTTCAATCAATTCCACTCTGGGCGTTTTGCAGATCACGACTTTTCTTGAGAAAGGTAAGCAGAGCTACCCAGTGCCTCAATGAGCCCAGAACACTGTGGCCCTGGCACCTGCCCTGGGTCTTTCCGCCTGAGCAGCATCTTCCAGACTGAATGTGGGGAAGCACAATGGCCCCTAATCACAAAGGAATGTTGGAGGATCACACTGTGCACTCGCGGCGGAGATGCGTGTTTGGATTGCGTGTTCCTATTGAGCAGTTGCCTGTTTAACAGGATATACTGCACACCAGCCTCCTTGTTGATTTAGTTCCTGTAATGGCAAAACCAAATAAATCAGGTTGGAGAAAGAGAGTGACTCAGGGGGAGAGGGCTGATAGGTGCAGAGGACAGATGGGGGCTTGGAATTTGCTTTCCCTTCTGTGAGGGGGAGTTGGGTGGAGCCCTGCTGTGGCTGGGAATGAGGCGGATGCACCACATCCAACCATGTACAGGCAGCCTTGGAAGATTACTGAAGCCTGGATTCTGGAGGCCCTCTATCTCCTGAGGTCAAGGAACTTTTATTCTGTTGTTACTGTCATTATTTGCTTATTTAATAAAAGATAAAACAAGCTGGGCACCTGTAATTCCAGCACTTTGGGAGGCTGAGACAGGACGATTGCTTGAGCCCAAGTTGGAGACTAACCTGAGCAACATAGCAAGACTTCATCTCTGAAAAAAAAAAAAATCAAGAAATTAGCCAGGTGCGGTGATATGCGCCTGTAGTCTCAGCAACTCGGGAGACTGATGCAGAAGGATCGCCTGAGCTCAGGAGGTTGAGGCTGCCATAAGCTGTGATGGCATCACTGTATGCCAGCCAACAGAGTGAGATCCTGACTCTAAATATATACATACATACATACTTAAATAGACATAACAGAACGTCATGAAAAAAAAAACAGGAAAAAAACTCCCCAGTAGATCATGAAAACAACAAAGCAAAACAGAATGAAATAATAGCAGTGGCTTATGTCTAAAAACAGCTCCCCATGTTTTGAGCTCTGAGGGGCAGGGCACTGTGCCATGTGACTTTAATACATAGGTCTCCCTGAGCAGGTGTCTCAGTCCATGTGTACTGCTATAACAAAATACCACAGACTTGGTAATTTATCAACTATAGAGATTTATTGCTCACACTTCTGCAGCCTAGGAAGTCCATGGTCAAGGTGCCAGCAAATTCAATGCCTGGCCCTTTTCTTATAAATGGTGACTTCTGTGTGTCTTCACATAACAGAAAAGGTGAACAAGCTCCCTTGGGCCTCTTTTATAAGGTTGCTGGTATGGTTTGAATGTGTCCCCCCAAGTTCATGTATTGGAAACGTAATCCCCTGTGAAATTGTATGCTGCTAAATACAATGGTGAGCAGGTATAGGACAGACATTCCCTCTTCAAAAGGGAGAAATGAGAAGGAAGAAAGGCATAATAGGTCTCATGTAAGGCCAAGACATTAAACATTCAGGCTTGAGACAAATCTTCTTTGACTCCAAACCCTCCCTTTTGGATACTTGGGGATATGGGTTGGCCCCCAAGGCTTCAGGCAACCGTCTCCCACAGTTTCTCTGGACGAAGCCCACACTGTGGTTCTCACTGGTTGGAGTCTCAAACCTGTGGCTCTCCCAGACTGGAATCATATGCTGGAGGCTCTACCGGTCCAGAGTCTAGGGGGCAGCCCCACTCCCTGGGCTCTACTAGGGGCTGTCCTAGGAGGGGCTCTCTGAGGGCCTCACCCTCCAGCAGCTATCTGCCTGAGTGACAGACTCGAGATTCCAGGTGCTTCCAGCCTCAAAATCCAGGTGGAGGCAGCCATGCCCCTATAGTACATGTACTCTACAGGCTGGTAGGCATTGGTTTTCTGCCTGTGCCCTCTAGAAGGGTGGTTATGGTGGCTGTACCACACCTTGGCTACCATACTAGACAGTGCAGATACAGATAAACAAATACTAGGTGTTTGTCCTCTTGTTTTTGTTTTGATTCAAGGTCTCACTCTTCCACCCAGGCTGGAGTACAGTGACATGATCACAGCTTACCACAGCCTCAACTTTCTGGGCTCAGATGATCCTTCTACCTCAGCCTGCTGAGTAGCTGGGACTACAGGTGTTCACCACCACACCTGGTTAATTTTCTGATTTTTTTTTTGTAGAGATGAGGTCTCATTATGTTGCCCAGCCTAGTCTCCAACTCCTGGGCTCAAGCAATCCTCTGACCTTGAAAGTGCTGGATTACAGGTATGAGTCACTGTGCCTGGTTTTTCTTAGGTGGAGAAGGGAAGAATTACTGTCCATCTGGATGTAAAGAACTTTTGGAGAAAGATTGGGCTTACTGTGAATGTTAGAACAAAAACGGGGCAGAACAAACTGTATTTTAAAAAAAAAAGCAGGAAGAATTAGCATAGAAAAAGACTAGGATGCAGAGCAATCCATGGATGTTTGTTTCTGTGTAAGCATACTGATGACTTCTTCATACATATCACCTTGTGAATTTCTCACAACCATGGCAGGGAGGGGAATATTGTGCTTCTTTCTTTGTCTTCTGAGTAAACTGAGGTACAGAGTACATATACAACTTACAGCTGGAAAGCTGTAATTATAGGATTCAAACCCTGTCTTTATGGGATTGCATGGCTGGTGCCCTAAATACTCTGCACTTTTGCCCTAAAGTTTCAGAAATAACTCAGGGATCAATTATGTTTGCACCAATATGGAAAGTGTTCTGCTAGAAAGAGTTAAGAGTAAGTTACCACAGAACTCAAAATAACTTGCTTTGCATGGTTTTCACCTCAATATCAATTGGAAAAAAAAGGGGAACCTCCTTGTCCTAGCAAGATGCCAACAATTCAAGACATCATTCATATGCAATTTTAGCCATCTATTTGGGGAAAATATATTTTATTCAGATTGTCCAAGAGCACAAATGTGTCAAAGCAAATAAAAAAATAAGAACCTCTTCAATTCTTTTTCCTGCTCTGTACGAATCACTGTAGACCAGTGGAATAAAACGAGAAATTAACTCCAAGAAGAGTTTATGAAACCAAACAAAGACTTGTAATTTAAATAATTTGCTCCTGAATTATCTTTGGGTAAACAATGAAATCAAGACGGAAAGTTAAAAATTCCTTGAAATGAATGACAACAATGAAATAAGTTATCAAAACCTATGGGACACAGCCAAAACTATGCTCAGATAAAAACATACAGCACTTATTAAGGCCTATATTAATAAGACTGCAAGATCGCATATTGACAACCTAATGTCACCCCTCAAAGAACTGGAAAAGCATGAACAAACCAAACCCAAAGCTAGCAAAAGAAAAGAAATAATGAAGATTAGAGCAGAACCAAATGAAATTAAAAGAAAAAAAAATACAAAGGATCAATGAAACAAAAAGTTGGTTCTTTGGAAAGATAAACAAAAGTGATAGACCACTAGCTAGATTAAGAAATGAAGAGAGAAGATGCAAATTGGCTCAATCAGAAATGAAAAAGGAAACATTACAACTAATATGATGGAAATCCAAAAGATCATCCAAGACTATTATGAACACCTTTATGCAAACAAACCTGACAATCTGGAGGAAATGGATAAATTCTTGAAAATATACAACCCCCCCAATCTTGAATCAGGAAGAAATAGAAACCCTGAACAGACCAACTACCAGTAGCAAGATCGAAACAGTAATTAGAAGTCTTCCAACCAAAAAAAAGTCTAGGACCTGACGGACTCACAGCTGAATTCTACCAGACCTTTAAAGAACAACTGGTAGCGATTTTACTGATGCTATTCCACAAGATTGAAGAGGGAATTTTCCTTAACTCATTCTATGAGGCCAGTATCACTCTGATACCAAAGTCAGGAAACGACACAACCAAAAAAGAAAACTACAGACCAATATCCCATATGTGAAATACTAGCAAACTGAATTCAGTAGCACATAAAAATACACCATGACCAAGTGGGTTTTATCCCAAGGATGCAAGGGTGGTTCTACATACACATGTCAATAAATGTGATCCACCACATGGGCAGAATTAAAAACAAAAATCATATGATTATTTCAATAGATACAGGTAAAGCATTTGATAAAAATCCAGCATTCCTTCATGATTAAAAAATAAACACTCAGCAAAATAGGCATAGAGGGAACATTCCTCAAAATAATGAAAGTCATATAAATCAACCCCACAGCCAATGTCATCCTGAACAGAGGAAAGTCAAACACATTCCCCCTCAGAACTGGAACAAGGCAAGGTTGCCCACTTTCACCACTACTATTCGACATGGTACTAGAAGCCCTAGCTAAAGCAATCAAGAAAAAGAAATAAAGCGTATCCAAATTGGAAAAGAAGAAATCAAACTACCTCTTTATGCCAATGATATGATCTTATACCTAGAGAACCCGAAAGACTCCTCCAAAAGACTCCTAGACTTAATAAATGAATTCGGTCAAGCTTCAGGATACAAAAGCAACACACACAAATCAGTAGCACTGCCATACACCAATAGCAACCAAGCTGAGAGTCAAATCAAGAACTCAATTCCATTTACAATAGCAGTCAAAAAGTTAAAATACCTAAGAATATATTTAACCAGGGAGGAGAAAAATCTCTGCAAGGAGAACTACAAAACTCTGATGAAAGAAATCATAGAGGACACAAAGAAATGGAGAAAAATCTCATGTTCATGGATTGGAAGAATCAACATATTAAAACAACCATATTATCAAAAGTAAGCTACAGATTTAATGTAATCTCTATCAAACTACAAACATCATTTTTCACAGAACTAGAAAAAAAATCCTAAAATTTATATTGAACGAAAAAAAAAAGCCAGAATAGCCAAAGCAATCCTAAGCAAAAAGAACAAAGTTAGAAGTAACACATTACCTGATTTCAAATTATACTACAAAGCTGTAGTAACCAAGGCAGCATGATATAGGTATAAGGGCAAATACATGGACCAATGGAACAGAAGAGAAAACCCCAAAATAAACCCAAACACCTCCAACCAACTGATCATTGAGAAAGCAGACAAAAACATACATTGGGAAAATGACACCCTTTTCAACAAATGGTGCTCAGAAAATTGGATAGCTGCATTCAGGAAAGTGAAACTTGATCCCTATCTCTCCCCACATACAAAAATTAATTCAAGATGGATTGAAGACTTAAATGTCAGACTTGAAACCATAAAAATCTTAAAGAAAACCTAGGGAAAATTCTTCTGGACATTGGCATAAGCAAAGACTTTATGGCTAAAATCCCAAAAGCAAATGCAACTAAAGCAAAAATAAGTGGGACTTAATTAAAAGAAAAATCTTCTGCACAGCAAAAGAAAGAATCAACAGAGGAAATAGGCAATGGGTGAAGATATGCACAAACTATACATCTGACAAAGGAATAATATCCAGAATCTACAAAGAACTCAAACAGGTCAGCAAGAAAAAAAATAAATAAATAACCTCATTAAAAAGTGGGCAAATAACATGAACAAACATCTCTCAAAAAGAGATATGCAAATGGCAACAAACATATGAAAAAATGCTCAAGATCATCATCAGGGAAATGCAAATTAAAACCACAGTGAGATACCACTATACACCAGTTAGAATGGCCATTATTAAAAAAGAAAAAACAATAGATACTGGCGCGGATATGGAGGAAAGGGAGCACTTATACACTGTTGGTGGGAGTGTAAATTAGTACATTCTCTATGGAAAGCAGTATGGAGACTACTCACATAACCAAAAGTAGATCTACCACTTGATCCACTAGGTATCTACCCTAAGGAACAGAGGTCGTTATATAACAAAGGCACCTGCACCTGTATGTTCATTGCAGCATGATTCACAATTGCAAAGATGTGGAATCAGCCTGAATGCCCCTCAACCAATCATGGATAATGAAAATGTGGTATATATACACCATGGAACACTATGGAGCCATTAAAAAAGGAATAAAATCATGTCCTTTGCAGCAACCTGCATGTAGCTGAAGATCATCATTCTAAGTAAACTATCAGAAACAGAAACCCAAATACCACGTTCTCACTCTTGTGTGGGAACTAAACAGTCACAAGGATGGAAATAACAGACAATAATAAGGGAGGGGGGTGATTACAAGGTTCAGAAGCTACCTACAGAACACAAAGTTCACTATCAGAGGAATGAGCCACCTGAGACTCAATCCCTACCACTACACAATATGTCCATGTAACAAACATGCATGTGTACCTCCTGAATCTTAAAACAAATATAAGAAGAATCACTATAGATCAGGGATGTCCAACCTTTGGGCTTCCCTGGGCCACACTGAGTAAAGAGGAATTGTCTTGGACCGTGTATAAATTTTATAATATAGTTAGTGCATATACAAAATAAGATTTCTTTTTTGCATTTTTATTATAAAGTTTAGAAAAATGAGAACAATATAAAACCAGTGGGAAATTTTACCTTGTTTTTATAAAACTAATCAATGTCTGTTCAGTGGAAGTGGTCACAATTCTTAGTGTGAATTCTCAAGGTGCTTGTCAGAATTGTTTGTTTGAATTTTGCACTTCGTGTGCTTCATAATTGAAAACAGATGCTCACCAATACATGTGCTGCCCAAAAGCAATATCATGACTAGGGTGTAATTGTGAACTTCAAAAAATGGAATTATGCATGGGGTCATGAAGAAAATAAATGCTAAAAAACACATGACATTAAAAAATTTTGTGGGGCCACATTACCAGCTGTCCTGGGCTGCAGGTTGGACTTGCCTGCTGTATTTGGTTTTATGTAATAAGAAAAAAGAGAATCCACAATACTGGCACCTTTGTGAGTGAAGATATCTTTCCATGGCAACATCTTTCCAGTGCAGCTCACCTTTTTGGGAGTACTGTGAAAGTACCACTGGTCAATGAACTCTAATTTTAACAACTCCCTCCAGACAGGCATACAGTGCCATGGTATTACAAACGACCCTGCAAAGAGTGTTTCCAGAATGCATGTATAGCTTCGCCTATCTTGAAGTATTTCCACAGGACAGATTTGTAGAACAGTTAAAAAAAATTTTTTTTTTTGAGTTAGAGTCTCACTTTGTCGCCAAGACTGGAGTGCAGTGGCCGCTCCCAGTCACTGCGGCCTCGACCTGCTGGGCTCCGGCAATCCTTCCGCCTCAGCCTTCCGAATAGCCAGAATTACAGGTGCACGCTACCACACCCAGCTAATTTTTTGATTTTTATTGTAGATATGAGGTTTCGCCTGCCCAGGCGGGTCTTGAACCCGTGGGCTCAGGCAATCCACTCACCTCAGCCTCCCAAAGGCGCAGGATTACAGGTTGAGCCACCGAGCCTGGCTAAAATTTTTTTTTTTGAGACAGAGTCTCACTCTGTTGTCCATGCAGGAGTGCAGTGGTGTGATAACAACTCACTGTGGCCTTGAACTCCTAGGCTGGGACTACAGGTGTGCACCACCAGGTCTGCCTAGTTTCAAATTATTTTGTAGAGACAGGAATCTTGCTATGTTGCCCAGGCTGGTCTCGAACTCCTGGGCTCAAGGGATCCTTACATCTCGGCCTCCCCAAATGCTGGGACTACACAGGTATGAGCCACCCTCCATCCCCAAAGTCTACAGGGCAGTTTTTTTGGGTTTGTTTGTTGGTTCTTTTGGGTCTGGGTCTCACTCTGTCACCCAGGCTGGAGTGCAGTGGTGTGATCCCAGCTCACTGCAAACTTGACCGCCTGGGCTCAGGCAACCCTTCCACTTCAGCCTCCTAAGTAACTGGGACTAGAGGTGCACACCACCATGTCCGGTTAATTTTTTTAACTTTTTGGACATACAAGGTCTTGCTGTGTTGCCCAGGATGGTCTCAAACTCCTGGGCTCAAGCAGTCCTTCTGCCTTGGCCTCTCAAAGTGCTGGGATTGCAGGTGTGAGCCACCGCACCCGGTCGGGGAAGTTATTAAAAGACGGGTGTCCTCATGCACATTATTCTTTGTCACACTCCCTGAGGGTAAACATCCGTATAGTCCTAACTCTTGGCTTTATTTGTCCCTGCCATTGCAGGACCCCAAGTCTCCTTGAAATGTCGCTTCTATGTTCTATACCTGAGACGACAGGACACAGGTCTCTAAGTCACCCTGCAGCATCCTCCACTTCCTTCTTTTCATGTTCCCTGTGCTGATCTTATGAGATGTCAATGACCCACCACCCGCACTCAGTTGACAATGGACCTCACCCACCCTTCGCAAACCTGGGTTAGAGCTGGGGTTGTTGGCGCCTCAACAACATCCACACAGAAGACTGAACTCTACTCTCTCTCTCTGTCTCTGTTTTTGAGTCAGAGTCTCATTCTGTTGCCCAGGCTGGAGTACAGTAGTGCCATCATGGCTCACCACAGCCTTGAACTCCTGGACTTAAGCAATCCTACCACCTCAACCTCCTAAGTAACTAGAACTACAGGCATGCAACACCACGCCTGGCTAATTTATTTTTATTTTAATTTTTTGTAGAGACAGGGTCTTGCTATGTTGCCCAGGCTGGTCTCAAACTCCTGCATTCAAGAAATCCTCCTGTCTTGGTCTCTCAAAGTACTGGGATTATAGGCATGAGCCTCTGTGACTATCATCTCTGGTGCCACAAGCCTCTGAGTTGTCAGGCAAACAGCTCCATCACATACAGTCCAAACTCAGCACTCCCCTGGCTCCTCTTATGCTTGTTGTAGAAGATTCCAGAACCCCAATACAAGGATAGAACTACTGTGGACTGGTTCTTCCCTTTGAATGGGTTCTTTTCTAGAAGGCTTCCTAGGCCTCCAGACCAGACTCCTGATTCAGGCACCCATGGATTCAGAAATGCCCAAGCCCATCCAAATCCTGGAGTGAGCAGACTTAGGTGTTTGCTATGACCATACCACAGGTGGTTGAACCTCTATCTGTAGAGGGTGAAAGGGACCACCTGGAGATTTTGAAGGGAGAAGTGTCAAGGGTGTTTTCATGGGTAGGAGGCTGGTGAGGAGGGAAGACTAGCAGGGAAAACTCAGGGGTGAGGTTAGACATTTCCAAGAATGCTGGACTTTCAGAGCTGGAAGAGACCTGAGCTGGCGTATTAGTCAGTGTTGCTGCAGTAACAAACAGTCCCACATTCTCAGGGCTACAACAGTGAACACGTCTTTCTCCCTGTGTTACCAGGGCTACTGCTGTGGCTCTGCTTCATGCATCTTCTCAAGCTGGGATCCAAACTCCAGAAGCAGCCATGTGTCTCAAGTCAGAGGAAAAGAGTGAAAGAGCTGGTGGAAACTCCCACAATGCTCCTTCAATAGAGCTTTTCCATAAGTCCTGTGTGTTCACATTGCATTGGCTAAAGCATACCCCATTGGCCAAGCCCAAAGTCAAGGAGGTAGGGATTTCTAATCCTGTAACAGGGAAAGGGAGAGTGAATAATGGTGAATATACACTCTAATTACCATAGATGGCACATCTGTAACTCTGTTATACACCTGGAGAAACTGAGGCACAGAAAGGGGAAGCAGTTTGCCCAGGGTCCATGAACCAGTTAGTAGCAGAACCAGTACTAGTACCAAATTTCCTAGAATCAATCCAATGTTCTCAATCCTATTCTCAGTTTACTAAAATATCTTCCAAGAGCTATTACCAGATGGAGGCTAGGGGACAGGCTTTATGATAAGACATCTCAGAGCCTTTAATTTGCTGTTGAGATTTGCCATGCTGCAAGTCAGGGAAATGGGCTTGAGCTTTCCCCAACTTTTTGGCCCACAAAGTCCACAAAGCCCCGAGGAGCAGACTGTGAGGCTGGTGCTCCCGGGAACACACATTGAGAAACAGCAGCATGACACCAGCTGGTTAAATGGACTCGACTGCTTCACCAGGAACATTAGACTTCAGCTTCATGTTGCTATAAGGAATGTTTTAAAATAACATAATCTTAGTATAAATTCTTCACAGCTTCGAAATAGACACAGCTTTCATTTTTAGAAAGTTCCCATTACTTTGTAAGGCCATCATTAATTTTGATTATTTTTTCCATTTTCATTTCTTTTCAGCTGCGGTCGAAAATGTAATAAATGTAATGAAACAGATATTCATACAGTCATTGGTGGATGAATCATGGGTATCTGGATAATGTTTTTGCCTTTCCACTGTGACAGCCTTTTTTTCTTTAATGACAACAACAAATATAACAAATCACTTCTCAGCAATAAAAATGTTTTCGCAAAACAAAAATCTTGTGTTTTGCTGTGACAATGGGTACCGTTCTCAACACACCCTAAAGAGCCATAAAAATGGCCTCCGGTTGGGGCCATGGAACGATTCTGCAAAAGGCTCGAAGAATTAGATCATCTCAAATCATTAGGGTATTTTTTTCCATGCTGATTCTTTTGATCTGTAACATATGTGAAATTAAAATAAACTTTATATGGTTTTGGATTTCCCCAAACCCTTCAAAAAGTAAAATCCTACTCAAATGGCTCAAAAATAAAATTGTGAAATATATTCCAGCCACCCTTTAAGAGAAGTTTCTGACACATTGGATTAGATGTAGACACATAGGCCAGGAAGGTTAGCTCCTTTTCCCCGTCTCTCAGGAGGGTGGCTCCACAGGTCACAAGCTCCTGGTTGAAAGAGTCCTGCAGGCCACCAAGTTGTGCCTCAGGGGCCTGAGTCCTCTCTGCTGTGTCCCTTCCGGTCAACATGCAGGCCCTGGGGAAGACTTGCTTGGGACAGATTGGGTGGTACGAAGTTTCCCTTATGTGCACCCAAAACATACTTCTTTATAATTTTCATCTCTTGAGGAAGGAGAAACGAGTCAAATTCCTCTGTCCCATGACCATCCCTTCAAATGCTTCAAGATGGCCACCTTCCTTCCTGGTCTTCTCTTCTGCAAAGCAAACACCCTGCAGATCCCACAAGGCTCCTGGTGTGAATATTTCTGGGACCCTTCAGCTGTTGGAGGTGAACATTGGCCTAAGGGAGCCCCATGGGTCCATGAAGCCAAGACTGGCCAGAGACATCCAAGCACTGCTTCTACCCTGGGAAAAGGGACAAGTGAAGGACAAGGGTGTTAGAGCCTCGTGGGGCTGGAGGGCATTGTCTTCTTCACTGCTTTGACTGTGTCCCATGACCGTGTCCCCACACTGCCACAGAGACAGAACAAGACCTCAGTCCAGCCCCCGTGTCTTTGTGGCCTCTCTACTCAGTGTAAACAAGAGGATGTGTTCAAATATGTGGGTGACGAGCATAATTTGAGCATGCCCTGAGTTTTATGTGCAGAGGTGCCAAACAATGTATACACATTTTAAGAAAGGAAAAAAACTGTATTAAAATTGTAACACTCAATATATACTGATAAAAAAAGACAAATATGAGTCACGTTTGACTTCTGCAATTACAAGAGGTGCTCACAGTGGTAACCATCCGCATCCAGACACTTCTGATTATGGCAAACTAAAAGTAATACATAAATAACATTGCTTAAAGCACTCCCGAGATATAAAACCCTATAACCTCATGAGAAATATATGTTTGTCACTGTAACCACTTAGAATGTGGGGCTGTTTGTTCTGGCATAATGCTGACAAATAAACAAACGAAGATCCCTTCCAGAAATATATCAGTCATACCTTGCTTAATAATGGGGAAGTGTTCGGATAAAGCACCGTGAGGTGATTTCATCATTACATGAACAACATGGAATGCACTTACACAAACCTAGAGGGTGTAGCCTACTACCCACCTAGGCTAGATGGTGTAGCCCATTTCTCCTAGCTATACGCCTGTACAGCATATTAGTGTACTGAATACAGTAGGCAATTGTAACACAGTGGTAAACATTTGTGTATCTAAACACAAAAAAGGTACAGTAAAAATACCATATTGTAATCTTATGGGTTCACCATCATATATGTGGTCCATTGTTGACCAAACCATCATGCACAGGGCTGTACATATATAAAATGTGTGTGTATGTATCAGGTACATGGATTTGCATATTATTTCTATTATTGTTCTAGGACAAAGTGATTTGCCATTTTTATTAGTAATCTACACTAAATTCAAGATTTCACTTTGTTTTTCAGGTAGGATTGAAAATATATTTAAAATATTATAAATCTTTTAGGCTTGTCAAAAGAAAAGTCTGGTTAATTTCTTTGTTTACCAGATAACAAACATCTTCAAACAATACAGGAGCTCGTTTTCTCCCCAGCATCCCTTCCCTCAGTCCTCTAATCCTGCTTCTACAGCAGGTAGAGAGAAAGGATGAAAATAAGTTGAGAAAAGGGCTCGCTTGGTCCTTCTCCATCTGTGTCTGGGGCCGCCAGGGAACCTGGCAGGTTTTCCTTGTGTTCTGTGAACTGAGAGGCTGGCGTTCCCACACTCCACACCTGAATGAGCCAGGGGCCCCACTAATTGCTTGGGTCCGGCCGCCTCCTGGCTTCGTTGGGGAACAGTAAGCCATTGTTTTGAGAAGGAGAAAATAACATTTTAATGAGCGCGTGCACATCCCACCCCCACCCCCATCCTTGCCTCCTGTGCCCAGGGTTTCATCCTAGAGAACACACTCCAGGGAACGGGGAACAAATTGTGCCGGGTGGACCGGCAGAACCTCCCTACCCCTGCAGACATTCTCCTGGAACTAGACTCCATGGGCTAGGACTTCAAGGTGCACTAAAAGCAACAAGCACAAGCCACTTGTCTTTCCTCGGCTTGAGGGGAAGCCAAACACAGAGTGAATTCGCCACTTAACTGACAGAATGGCTACCACAACAACCTGAAACACATCAAGGGATATTATCACTGTTGCAGCATCTGCTTTGTCAGAAAACACTGAACTCCCCAAAGCAATGCCCGGGGTGTCATCTCATCTACACTCCCACCCCTGCGCCTCTATTATGTTTTTTTAACGGCAAAGGGTGCAGAAAGCAAACAGTGTGTGCTTGGTGCGTGCTTTTCTAACAGGGCAGTAAGAAAATACTTGCTACCTGAGATATTTCTGTAAGTCAGTGAAGCAAGCAGTCCAACATGTGGGTTGCATTATCCTCCGAGTTGAGTCTGCCTTTCTCTAACACACACTAAACAGGCGTCTGCAGGAGGGTGAGTTTAATAAAAACGGGAACTTTCGCTAGTTAGGGCACATAGGCAATAAAGACTCAGGCGTCCTGAGTGCTTAAGAACAGGCTAATTGCTGTGCTCTATGTCCCTGAAGGAGAGTTGCCCCAAAAGACGGCAGAGAGACAATCGCCCCGCAAGTGTCCACTTGGACTAGTCTGTGATGAGAACTGTAAAAAAATTTTTTATTTTAGAGTTACAGGGTACAAGTGAGAATTGATTATAGAAGGACGTTACATACAGGCGAAGTTTGGGCTTCTAGCTGGCCCTCTGTCCCCTGATAGTGGTCCAGGTGCCCAGGGTGTTGCCATGTGCCCCTCTGCTTTCTCTCTCCTTCCCCACCAGTGTGTCCAGCGTCTGCTGATCCCAACTTTGTCCTCGTGTGATCAGTGATCAGGGCCCACTTATGAGTGAGAATATGTGGTATTCAGTTCTTTGTTTCTGTGATAGTTCACTTAGTGTGATGGTCTCCAGCTGCACCCATGTTTCTGCAAAGGACATGATTTTGTTCTTCTTTGTGGCTGGTGATGCGAGCTTTTGAAGCATCAATACGCGATGTGTGTGGAGGTTCTGAAGCCACATCCCGAGCAATGCCCTGTGTAGCCCAAGACTTCCCCACCATCTGCTAACCATGTCTGGCCATACTTTCCAGTCCTAAATGGATTTATGCTCCATCCCTTCATGACACTGTCTGGACCCTATTAGTTCGGTCCTAGAAGAGTTGCTTCAATATGTTCGAGTTTACAGTTATGCCCTTTGATTTAATTGAGGTCATTACAAGAAGCAGCCAGATGAAGATTATTAAAATTGCTTCTGCATTGGGGACTAAAGTTGTTATCAAAGATGCGGCTTGTTTTGTTACTCAGGGAGCCCAATAGAAAGTCCAACAAAAGTTGTTGTTGTTGTTGTTTATTAGACTATAATCCCAAAGGAAAAAATGCCTTTTAAAAAGTTACTGGGCTCCTGTCTTTCTAATAATGGATACTGCAACCCAGTGGCTACTAGGAAGTTTAGAACCGATTCAGTGTTGAGTCTCAGTCAGGTGTGGTGGCTCACACCTATAATGCCAGGTTGAGGGGAGAAGGGTTGAGGCCAGGAGTTAAGAGGTGCTCTTAACTTCTGGGTAATATAGCAAGACCCCTTCTCTATCAAAAAGAAAAAAAGAGAGAGAGAAAAAAAAGGTTGAATCTCAATAACAATACCAGGCTCTGCTCACTAAATCGGTTGCTCCTTATTTTGCGTGGTATTGATCTGCTGTTGTCGTGGCACGAACATTGTCATGTAGCTTTGGTTTGTTGCAGTTTTCAAGCCTTTTTGGATGGAGAGAGAGTATAAATAAGTAATGCAAAATATTGCTAGCTCCATAAACACATTTTGTTCTGAACATCTGCATGAATCACCCATATCTTCAGGTCTAGAGACCTCCCCGAGGCACTAGTGGGTGGTCCCCACTAATAACAAAGTCTCTAAGACATTAGCAGATCCTAAAATTTTGGGCAAGAGGAATTCCTGCTGGCTTAAAAATGCTGGATTTCTCTGATTTTGTGACTGGAGGATAAGCACCAACAAGCCTCTTGAAAGTGGCAACTTCCTCACAGAATCCTGGGAAATGACAAGACAGGCTGACCTATTTTCTGTAAATGTTTTCTGTAAGAGTGCACTCTCACCCCATCCCTCCCCCAGAATGTTCATTTAAAAAAAAAAATTCCTAGTCAGAAGCTCCACATTGTCAAGGATTAAAAAGAAAATCAGCTACTAGAAGGTAAGTAGCTCACTAAGGTAGAAGTCTTTCAAGAGGCCACTAAAGTATGGTGGTTCCTCCTCTTTCCCACCTAATAACTAACCTATTACCAACTGCACACAGGAGCTGGAAAGAGATTAAAATTCATCCCACCTTATTTAAGGTTTTTCCAATTAAAGACATAATGTGATGACAAAGACTAAATTCTTCACGGTGTTAAATGATCTGGGGTGTATTGGGTGTTACACTGACCAAGGACTCTAATCCCCTCTCTGCCCCGAGTAGTTCTACCAACACGGGCACGTTGCTTATCCTCTCGGCATCCATTTTTTAATCTTTGAAATAGGAGATGTTTCTTACATGATCTCAATGTCTCCTCTTTCTCTATGGCATCCTGGTGGGACCAACCCTTCCTAGAATTGCATGCACTGGCCTTTCCTAAGGGGAGTGTTCAAACTCATCCACCAGGGGGCGCATGATTCACTTCAAACAGTGGCGGGGGTCAGGACAAATACTGTGGGTAGACCAGGAGACCCCAGTTTTCTCATTGCGTCCTGGAAAGATTCCAGATGTCCAAGGACGTGAGGTCCTCCCAGGGATTAGGCTAGAATCGCACCATCTCCTCTACCAACCTGTTTTGCAATTTATCCACACCTCTGAGCAGCTGCTCTGGACAACTCTATATTTCGGAAATTTCCGGCATTTGGTAGCTTGGGGCCAGCTGTCTGTCTGGGAAATGTCTTTTCAGTACATTCACTTATGAGTTCAGTTGCAGGCAAGAATCTGGGAGCAGTTGATGTTGGGAAAAAAGGGGGGAAAAAGGTTCTGGTTCTTGCCCTTAACCCCTGACCGCCGAGGACTGGGGTGTGATCAGTGTGACCCATCTCTGAATGGTGGCTCCTAGGGTGGGAAGGGTGGGCGGAGCATGTCAATGTGGTTCCCCTAGGAGGTCCTGAATGTATCCTCCTCTCATCAAGGCTATGGTCAATCATGGAGAACATATGCTATTTCGCCCACCGCGATCTGCTCCAGGATCCCGTTGCACCAAATAGAGAGCCTCTGGGTGTCACTGTGCCTAGGCCTGGAAATGCTCTGTGAGTCCAGTGAAGCTTCCTGGATTTCTTCAGGTGCTGAAGAAAACCTCCCAAGCTCTGAAAACTGTCTGTTGTAGATTGTATGTCTCACAAGTAGACGTGTTGAAGTTTAACCCTCAGAACCTCAGAATGTGACCTTATTTGAAAATAAGGTCATTGCAGCTGTAATTAGTTAAGATGAGGTCAGAGTGAAGTAGAGTGGATCCGTGAGCCAGTAAGGACTGGTGTCCTTATAAGCAGAAGAGAAGAGACATGGACCTAGAGAGTAAATGTCATGGGACCACAGAGGCAGAGACGGCAGTGATACATCTACAAGCCAAGGAATGCCAGGTAGTGCTAATAGTACCAGAAACAGGGAGAGGCAGGAAAGGTTTCTCTCACAGTTTCATGTGCTGTCACCTTGGTTTCAGACTTCTGGATCCAAAATCTGAGACAATAAACTTCTGTTGTTTTCAGCCATCCAGTTTGTGGCGCTTTGTTATGGCAGCCCCAGGAAACTAACATGAATTTGGATTAGACGTGTTTGCATACAGCACGATGAGACACTGTGTCCCAATTCTGGTGGGGGCGGGTGGAAGGGAAATCAGTAAATTTTTTTGTTTTCCTTTTGCAATCACTATTACTTTGCATTTGCTGAAACTGAGCATCAGGCAACCTTGCAAATTATTTCCAAACTTGGTCTGTATAATACTCTGTTTCTAGCTCTTCCCCCTCCACTTTCAACATCCCAGTCTTTCTCCTCTTCTGTTTGCAAAGACTGAAACCACTGTTAACCTCTTTCTTGACCCTGTCACTTGTTGTAATTCCTTCTCTTTGACTCTCAACAATGTCAATCTATGGTTGTATGGGTTGAATGGCGACTTCCTCCCAGAATAGGTATGTTCACCCAAAAACTTAGAATGTGACCTTATTTGGAATAGGGTCTTTGTATGTAGAATTAAGGTATGGGCTGAGCTCGGTGGCTCAGCCTGTAATTCCAGCACTTTGGATTGCCTGAGCCCATGGGTTTGAGACCCACCCGGGGAACTTGGCGAGACCTTGTCTCTACAGTAAATCAAAAAAATTAGCCAGGCATGATAGCACGTGCCTGTAGTTCCAGTTACTTGGAAGGCTGAGGCAGAAGGATCGCCGGAGCCCAGCAGATTGAGGCTGCGGTGACGGAGCATGCCACTGCACTTCAGTCTGGGTGACAGAGTGAGACTCCAACTCAAAAAAAAAAAAAAAATTAATGTATAGATCTTGAGATGATGTCATCCCAGTTTATGGTGGGCCCTAAACCAATGACTTGTCCTTACAGGAATCAGGAAGTGAAAGACACACGGAGACACACAAAGAAGGCTGTGTGATGACACAAAGAAGGTAGAGACTGGAGTGATGCTGCCACAGTTTAGGGACTCCGGGGGCCACCAGAGGCTGGAAGAGACGAGGAAGGATCTCCCCTGAGCCTTTGGAGGGAGCACGACCCTGCTGACACCTTGATTTCGACCTCCAGAAATATGAGACTATACATTTCTGTTGTTTTAAGCTACCTGGTGGGCGGCACTTGGTTGTGGCAGCCCTAAGACACCAACATAGTCCTCTCTATGTGCTAGTCCATAGTTGATTGCTGTTCTTTCCTAAAATATTCTTCAAGCTTGACTGTGAGGCTAATCCCAGTTTTCCTTCTTCACTAGATATTTATTAAGCACCTACTATATGCTGGGTGCATTGCTGGGCTCAGAGCTATGGCTGCAGAGAGAAATGGTCCCTGCCTCTGAGAGTTTGCAACCCTCTGCTAACTGGCCTCTCCTCCCTCTTTCCTTGTCCCCCCACTAAATGGGCCTCCCAAGGTTTTGTCACTGCACCCTCTGCTCCTTGAAGCTTGGTCACAGGAACAGCTCCCAAATCTTTATATCTATCCTGGTCTGATGTCCCCTCACCCTCACCCACGGCTTCACAAACCCTCCTGGGCCCACCTGTCAGCACACCTGCCATTCTGAGGAGAGACCACGTCCTGTGGACACTTTGTCGGCTTTCTCTGCCTCAGCCAGGCCGAGGCCCATCCTGGCCTGCGGGGCTTCTGGCTGCCCGGGGCCCATCTCTCATGACCCCGCTCTGTCTGGGCTCTAGACGTGCATCAGTCATCTGAAAACACCACCCGCACACGCACGCCTCACATGGAATGCCTGATGGCACTAACTGACTCCTTAACAAGATGGGCACAGCCCTCCCCTTGGGATGCCCACACCCATGCCATGCCCACACAGGGATCCTTAACTGGGCCACTGGTTAGTCCTTAAACACGTGAATGGTGGGTCCCATGGTTTTCTCCCTTCCCTGTGCCCTTGGGCAAGGTGTTACTTTGTTGCCCGGGCTGGAGTACAGTGGCACAATCTCAGCTCACTGCAGCCTCAAAATCCAGGGTCAGGCAATCCTCCTGGCATAGCCTCCCTAGTATCTGGGACCACAGGTGCGTGCCACCATGCCCAGCTAATTTTTCTAGTTTCTTTTTTTTAGAGACGGGGCCTCACTTTGTTGCCCAGGTTGGTCTCAAACTCCTGGGCTCAAGCTATCCTCCCACCTCAGTCTCCC
Organism: Carlito syrichta; assembly: GCF_000164805.1. NCBI lineage: Eukaryota > Metazoa > Chordata > Mammalia > Primates > Tarsiidae > Carlito > Carlito syrichta. The sequence continues at coordinate 250,285 of NW_007215127.1, forward strand.
AAAGTGCTAGGATTGCAGGTGTGAGCCACTGCACCTGGCTTTCTCTGGAACGCTTAAGCAGCTCTGGAGCAGGCTCTTCCTGGTTGTCTGTGCAGTGCATTGCCTCTACCTCCCTGTCTCTGGAACCTGAAGCCTGTGGGAGCCACTCATGCCACCATTGCTGGACAATCTGCCCATGTAATGTGATACCTGCTGGCCCCTGGCCACACTCCAGGAATGGGCCAGCAATAGGTCTCAAGGTGGGCCAGAGTCCCACCAAGAATGTGGAATCAAGACAGATTTCAGCTCTTGGGTCATTTAACCTTCTTCAGGTTAAATATGAACCTCCTTAAGAAATAGGCCAGGAGCAATGGCTCACACCTGTAATCTCTGCACTTTGGTAGGCCAAGGCAGGAGGATTGTTTGAGTCCAGGAGTTCAAGACTAGCCTGGGCAACACAGTGAGACCTCATCTCTACAAAAACCCCAAAACATTAGCCAGGTTTGGTGGCACACGCCTCTAGTCCCAGCTACTCTGGAGTTTGAGGCCGAAGGATTGCCTGAGCCCAGAAGGTTGAGGCTGTGGTGAGCTGTGATCACACCATTGCACTTCAGTCTGGGTGACAGTGAGAATCAGACTCAAACAAAAAGAAAAGAAAATAAATAGATGGAAATAAGGTCACAAGCTCAGAGTGATGTTGATCAGCTGTCCCGGGCACACTCCCTACTCCTGTTTATACAGTTTCTCAAGAATCTGAGACCCCTCCCAAAGCCCCCCACTATGGGCTGAAATGTATCCTCCCAAATTTATACGTTCAAGTCCTAACCCCCAGGACCCAGGAATGTGACCTTATTTGGAAATAGGGCCACTGCAGATGTAATTAAAGTTATACCGGTGTAGGGTAGGCCCCTAATTCAAAATGACTGATGTCCTTATACAAAGAGAAACGTTTGGGCACAGACACAGGGATGTCCATGTGAGGACACAAGTGGAAGGTGGCCATCCGCAAACCATGGAGAGAGGCCTCAGAGGAGCCAGCCCTGCTGACTTTAACCTCAGATTTCCAGCCTCCAGAACTGTGAGACGAGAGATGTCTGTTGTTTAAGCCTCCCAGTTAGTGGCACTTTGTCACCACAGCTCACTTACACTTCTTAGGGAGGATTCTTTCTCCCCACCAATCCCTGTTTCTTCAAGTCAGAGGGTAGGCTGGGGGTGAAGAGGGGAGAGGTTGGTGGGGGGCATGATGGTGCATACACAGTTACGAATAAAGAAGCATCAGTTTCATAGGATCAAAGGAGTCCTGAAAGGGGTTGAGAGATCAAGCTGAGAATGGGTGGCAGAGAGCCACTTACCAATCACTCTCAGGAATGTCCAAATCCCTTGCCCTGAAACACTGGGTTTGCCCCCAGCACTTACCTGCTAGGGAGCAGTCCCTCAGCTACTGTGGTGGCTCCTTATTAAGTTTTTTGTGGGTAGATCAGGGAGGAGGTTTGGAAAAGGTCTGCCCCTTCCTTTCTCACCCCATCCCATTCCTAAGCTCCCTGGGTATCTTTTCTTCATTCAGTCAATGCTTAAGGGAAGTCTGCCAATTGAAGACACAGTGCAGGCAGCTGACCCGTGTGTTCTGCCCTTTTGTGGAAAGACCAGTGACAAAGGACATCAGGACCACTTTTGAACCTCAGTGTGGCGTTCAGTAAGCAAGAGTCTTCTGGAACCCGCGGTTGGCACGGGAGCCAAAGTAGCCTGGGAGAGCACGGATCTTCTCGAATGCACAGTATCCTATATAAATATTCAGGTTTTACACTGTTCTTCAAAGGAAAACAGGACACCCTTTCCCTTGGGAAATTCTCACCCACTGAGGCAAAAAGCATCATTTTCCCAAAGGGTGGACTTAGTGGCTCATCCCAGGAGTGTCCCCGACCACAGTGACTTGGGCAGCTCTGGTTGTGGGTCTTGAGACAAAACTCAACCTGCAGCTGGGTGGGGCAGGCAGAGGGCTGAGCCCTGGGCTCCAGGTGGGGCAGGTGAGGAGGGCAGATGGGTCCAAGCTGGAAGCAGAATGCCCTGTGCATAAGGAGGGGAGCCCAGGCAAACAGTCAGAGGCTCAGAACACTGCTCTGGGATGTCCTGGCATGAGGACCAGGAAGGGAGAAGAGATCCCAGGATCTGGCAAGGCAGGCAGCTGGCTTAGGAAAAGCCCATGGCAGGAAGCAGCAGTGGAAACAGGCCGCTGTTCATACCTGGGGAGGGCTGAGCAATGGTGAGAGAGGTCAAATCTCAGACTCCCAAGATAGGGTTTCCCTGTGTTGCCCAGGTTGATCTCAAACCCCTGGCCTCAAGTTATCCTCCTGCCTCAGCCTCCAGAGTGCTGAGATTACAGGCGTGAGTCACCATGCCCAGCCTAGAAACACACTCTTAATGCCTACAATCTCAGTTTGGAGAATAGGTCTGCAGCCGGTCCCCAGTTGATACAGGGCCAGCCTGGAGAGATGGCCAGACCAGGGCACTGAGAATTCTTATTTGGTCTCAAGCAGAGATCTTGGGAGAGACCAAAGAAAAGGAGGTGGTTGAGCAGCTGATATTCAAAATTGACCCACGTTGAGTGTTTGAGTTGCAAAAACCCATTAACAAGAAGATCTATGTTTAGCTTTCTATAGTCGTTGATAAGGGCAAGAGCTTAGGAGAGTTGTCATTTCCTGACCTGGAATAAAAATAACCTCTCTGTCTACATGGTAGACAGACAAACTGGGAGTTTTAACCTTTAATGAGCTTGATCAACTGGCAAATAGCCCACCTTTCCCTGAAGTCTGAAAAAAGTCACACCCTCACCCTGAGGGGGGGACACGTGGGCAGGACTCGTGGGTGTTTCTGCAAGGCCTCCTTCTCCTCCCCTCAGTCGCTGCCCACTGTTTTATGCTATTGGAGACATGCTGGTGGGGTACTTTCTCTGGATTGCAAATCCCAAGGACTGGTCGGTCTTGGTGACTCATGCCTGTAATCCCAGCACTTTGGGAGACTGGGGATTGCTTGAGCCCAGGAGCTCAAGACCAGCCTGGGCAACATAGTGAAAACCTTGTCTCAACAACAACAACAACAACAAAATCCACAAAATTAGCCAGGTGTGGCAGTGCACACCCATGGTCCCAGCTACTTGGAATGCCAAGGTAGAAGAATCGCCTGAGCCCAGGAGGTCGAGGCTTTTGTAAGCCACGATTGCTGTGATCTTGCCATTGCACTCCAGCCTGGGCAACAGAGTGAGACACCGACTCAAAAAATAAAAATAAATAAATCCCGTGGGCTCCCTGCTCTGAAGCCTGAGTAGCCAATGCTAACATCGGGAGAGGACGAAGGACCACTAACTGATGCTTACTAAACCTGAGCACTAGAAACTTACAAGACAAACAACCCCTGTTGCTTCTGGCACTGATTGTTCAAAGAAGTGGGCAGCCAGGCTGACAGCAGTCCCACCACACCTTCCCTGAGACACAGGCTGGCCCTAAAGGATGATAAGCACCGGGAGAACTGGGGACCCCTGCATGACTACATGCTCCCTCTCTCCACAGACTCGGCAGGCAAATGAGCCCCAGGCCATTTGACTCACCTGGTCATGCAGACAGAGCTCTGCATGAGACGGGCAGAGTCACAAGAGTGTTGTAATGGCTCAGAGGATGGAGATAGCAATGGTGACCCTGCAGGAATGGGTGTGTAGCATCCGTATTTTTCACTCTCTGTGTAAATGACAGCGATTGTCTCTAATCCAATATCCACATTCTAGAGTTAATTCAAACTGGAGAAACCCATAAGATATACTTAGGACAAATGATCAGTCTGAAGAAGAAAGGAATATAATTTATCCATGAATGAAGATAACCTCTTTGGTGCTCTAGGCTGTTTTGGTTCCTCCCTGCGCACCCCTCCCCCCTTCACACACATACTCCAAGAAGGGCTGGGGAAAAAAAGATCAGGGATCTGACATCTTGTTCCTAGAAGATAAACCCAGCATGGAGCCTTTGTGAGAAGAATTGGTCATTATCTCAGGCTGTTCTTGGACTTTTCATCACTGGGTGCCTGAGACTGTGTGGACAGAATGTTCTGGAAGAGCGAGGACACTCTCTCCTTCTCCAGCTCTACCCAATTGTGAAAACATGTTGTCATCCCCAGGAGTGTCAGAGGGGCTGACCTCCTGACCACTTCACAGGCCACAAACCCCGGTGGAAAATCCCAAGTGGGTTACTAGGGGGCTGGACATGAATGGCTGCAGGTCTGAGCATGTGTTCCCCAATGGTGGTAAGTGCTGGGTGACCCCAGCCATGCAAAAAGGCACCTGCCACACCAAAACCCTGTGGGGAAGTGGGTGTAGGGAGAAAGGAAAGGGAAGCAGGTCCTTCTTGGTGGCAACTTGGTGACACTTGTCTCAGGAGTTGTGGAGATGGCTACCACAGGGCCCATCAGGGTCAGGCCACATGTGGCCAATCAGGGGAACATGGCCCTCTTGGCCCATGGCTCACCCACTCCCACCCCAGACCTCCTGGGAACCACACAAGCTAATCTGTCCTCAACTATAGCGCACAGCCCACAACCCACCTCCCATCTCCCTTCCCTGGCCCAGAGGGATATTCCTTGGAAAAGTGAAGACCCACTGGCCACTTTCTGGAAAGGAGGTCTGGGGCAAATCTCTGAATCTCTCTCAACTCTAACTTCTCCTCCTATACCCAATGGGGAACACCAAAGCCACTTTTGTTATTGTAAAAACCAAATGTAGTCGGGCATGTTGCCTCATGCCTGTAATCCCAGCATTTTGGGAAGTCAAGGCAGGAGGATTGCTTGAGCCCAGGAGTTCGAGACCAGCCTGGACAACATAGACAGACTTCATCTCTACAAAAAAAAAAAAAAAAAATCACCAAGTTAGCTGGGTGTGGGGGTGCAAGCCTGTAGTATCAGCTACTTGGGATGATGGGATGGAAGGATCTCCTGAGCCCAGGAGGTCGAGGCTGTCATGATCATTGTGATCATGCCACTGTACTCCAGCCTGGACGACAGAGTGAGACCCCAACCCAAAAATGCACAAAGCATGCAAAAGTCTGTCCTAGACTAGGGTACAGATGGGAGACTTCCTTGTTCAAAGGCATCATTTGTTCTCACAGCTGGGTCCTCCAGGCCTACCATCGGAGTGTCAAAGAGGGCAGAGATAAAGGAATCAGGTGCATTCTTCTCAAGTCAAAATGCACTTCTTTGCATTGTTTCTGTAACAAATGCAAGAATCCCTTGGCAGATGGGTATTTTGGGCAGACCGGAGCAAAGGTAACCAACAAGGTACATTTTAAATTAAGTTTCAAATGCTAAAGCTTGCCCAACCAAGACCACCAGGAGCACAGTTGTAGTCAAACATAGTGAAGTGTATTGTCTTGCAAGGGAGCTCATGTAGGTTAACCACAGAACTTTGCAGATGGGGAGGGAGGCGAGGAAGAGTCCCGCTATGGGAACGAGCATGGGTCATTGGATGAGTCTTAGGAGGGTTGGTCAAGTTGTAAATGAGGCAGTTGCTGGAACAGCACCTTACCTTGAGAACACATGAAGAGCAACGCATGAGTTTCTGCAGTTACTGTAAATCAGTGTGCCCATGGTCTTGTTGAGAACATATCAAACTGACTGAGTATTTTAGTTCATTCGGGCTGCTGTAACAAAATACTATAAATAGAGTGATTGATTGACAACAAAAATTTATTTCTCACTGTTCAGGAGATTGGAAAATCAAGGTGCTGACAGATGCCATGTCTGGTGAGGGCCTGATTTCTGGTTCATGGATGATGTCTTTTTGCTATGTTCTCACATGGTGGAGGGGACTAGCTAGCTTGGGGGGTGGGGAGTCTCTTTCAATAGGGTACTAATTCCATTCATGAGGGCTCCCCAACTCATGACTTAATCACCTCCCAAAGGCCCCACCTCCTAACATCATCACCTTGAGGGTTTGGATTTTAAAATATGTATTTTGGAGGAACACAAACATTCAGACCACAGCAATGAGCTTAGATAGTTGGCCTCGAATGTCATGGTTTGTGACAATTCATTGTTTGGGAGTTCTTATAGAACAGTTTTGCAAGTTGTAGCTTCTATTTCCTCTTGTAGCCTAGCAGCCAGTTGGTTCATTTTTTTTTTTTTACTTTCTCATACATTATTTTCAAAATGTTGCCATGTTAAAATTATAGTGCCTTTTCTTGATCTATCAGCTTTAGATCAAAATCTACCAAGCTTCAACTTTGAAAGATGAGTGACTTACTTTTCTGTAATAACCCCTCAGCACCTCCACCTTCACCTACATTTTGTTAGTTTTTTTTCATTTTTCATTCTTCTAATGATTATATTTATAACTCTAAATGAGTGGGGGCAATCTCTCTCTCAAAGCCAGGAGACGAGTTTCAGTTTTACAACGTGGGGAGTGCCATTGGCAGCTAGGGAGTCGAGACTAGCAATGCCACTGACCACCCTGCCGTGCCCAGTATAGCTGCCACACCCGAGTATAATCCAACCCAGATCTCAGTAGTGCCAAGGTTGGGAAGCTCTGTGTTAAACATATTAAAGTCTCTCAGTTCATTAGCTTTAGATGCTATCTGACTTTGTATGCATGATGAGGAAGGATGGCTCCTCTTCTTTGTTCCAAATCTTTCCTTTCTTTCCTCTCACCCATGTCAAGCTTTGAACATCTACCTTCTATTTAGGAATAACTAAAGTTGGTTCTAAAAGCCAAAACCCAATAAATAGTGTTTATAATATTATGCTTATGTAAGCATTGGTCTCTGTGAACTAGGTGGTGAGATACAGTCCACCGAGAAAGAAATGTGATCCTTTGCCACCATCTTGGGGTCCTCAAAGGAGACGGAACAGAAGTGTCAAGGTCAACTGGCTTCTCTTTTCTCACACTTCATCCCTAGTTCAAATCACACCCCGTTTGATTTTGCTTTACGTTTAGCCTATGACATCCTTGCAGTTTCTTTACTTTGATGAGGTTTTAAATGTTTGTTCACAAGGGAAGTATATCCCTTCAACTCATCATAAGATCATCCAGCTTCTTAGTCACACTATTTGTTAAGAGAATCTTCTTTCATTGTACTTCCTGAAGGCTGTTCTTGTTCTAGTTTGGAATGTCTCCTTTCTAGTTCCGCTGTGTGGTTCTTACCATTCTTGTAGATAGGTTTACTTATCTCTGTCACCAATTTCCTTGTATTAGATCCTTTCTAGTTTCAAGAGGTTATGATAGCCAAGTGCCAGGCTCTGGAGCCAAGCTCTCAGGTACAGCTCCAGGGGGCCACCACAGAGTAGCTGTACCATTCTGCATAAGTTGCCTAATCTTTCGGTGACTTAGCTTCCTTGGTTGCAAAATGTGGATTATGATGGTAAAAACAATAACCCAACTCATAGCGCAGTTGTGAGGGTGAAATTAGTTAATGCATGTTAATTACTTAAAACAATACCTGGCTTTTAGTAAGTCTTCAATACGTGCTAGTTATTATTGTTATTGTTTTACCGGAGATATCATTTCTTTTTATTTTATGACAGGGTTTTGCTCTGTCACTCAGGCTGGAGTACAGTGGTGTGATTACAGCTCACTGCAGCCTCGAACTCTGGGGCTCAAACAATTCTCCAGCCTTAGCCTTCCAAGTAGGTGGGACTACAGGTGAGCACCACTACACTCGGTTAATTTCTGTTTCACATTTTTTGTAGAGACAGGTTTTTGCTATGCTGCCCAGGCTGGTCTCAAACTCCTGGCCTCAAGTGATCTTCCTACCTCGCCCTCCCAAAGTACTGGGATTACAGGTATAAGCCAATGCACCTGGCCTGGAGCATATCCTTATTATAATCTTTAAGGAAGGTAAAACTTTCTGAGTGTTTTCATGCATGAAATGTCTTTATTTTGCCTTCTCATTTGATTGACAGGTCGCTATGTGATGTTCTATGTCTAAACAACACTTTTCCTTCAGAACTTTGAAGGCATTACTACCCTTTTTCATTTTCTAACATCCAGTGTTGCTGACAGGAAATCCAATTCAAATCTGATTTTAGTCCCTTTTTAGGTATCTGTTCTAGGTATATTTGTGAATTTTTAGGATCTCCTCTTTATGTCTGGTGTTCTGACATTTCACAGGAGTGTGTCTAGGTATGAAACTTAACCTATTCTACTCACCCAGCATTTGACAAACACTTTCTTTTTTTTTTTTTTTGGTTAGTCAACATTTGCTTTTATTATTGATAATTTAGAAAATTTGCTTTTAATACCTGAACTCCCTATAGGTAATGCTGTATAATTATTAGGATTTCTGTCATTTTTTTTTCCTCTTTCTATTTTTAAAGATGTGGGGTACAATTCAGGATTAGGTATACAAATGCTCATTATGCAGGTATTCTTGTTGATGAGTTGTACCCCCCTTTCCCCAGGCAGATTCCCACTACCGTCAATCTCATCTCCCCACCCCAACCCCCGCACCCCCACAGTTTCCTGCTACTGCCAATTCTTTTCTTATAGTATTAGGATGGTTGTTCAAGGTCTGCTTATGAGTGAGAATATGTGATACTCAGTTCTTTGTTTCTGTGAAAGATCACTCAATATTAGAGACTCTAAGTCCATCCAGGTTGCTGTGAAGTTCATGATTTTGTTCTTCTTTATGGCTGTGTAATATTCCATCATGTATATGTACCACATTTTTTTATCCAGTCCTCTTTTGATGAGCAGCATGGTTAGTTCCATGTTTTTACTACTGTGAACAATGCTTCAATAAACATACCTGTGCAGGCATCTTTTTTATAGAATGATTTGAGTTCTTCCGGGTATATTCCCAGTAGGGAGATTAAGGGGTAGTATGGAAGGTTGATTTTTTAGATCTTTTAGGAATCACCACACTGTTTTCCACAGAGCCTGTACTAGTTTACACTCCCACCACCGTGTAGAAGTGTTCCCTTTCGCCACATCCTCTCCAGAATCTGTTGCTTCTTGAGCTATTGATGATGACCATCCGGACTGGAGTGAGGTGATATCTCAGTGTAGTTTTAATTTGCATTTCTTTGATGACGAGTGAGACTGAACATTTTTTCATGTATCTGTTGGCCGCTCCTATGTCTTCTTTTGAGAACTGCCTATTCATAACTTTTGCCCACTTTGCAATGGGGCTATTTATTTTTTTCTTTTCAGCACGTTTGAGTTCCCTGTAGATCCTAGATGTTAGGCCTTTGTCAGGCATACTGTTGGCAAATATTTTTTCCTAGGCTGTGGGCTGTCTCCCTGCTCTCTTGATGGTTTCTTTGGTCCCACTTATCTATCTTATCTCTTATGGCATGGGCACCTGGGGTTTTAATCAGGAATTGATTGCCAGTTTCAATTTCCATTAGGGTGTCTCCTGCACTTTCTAAGGTTCTTATAGTTTTCAGTTTTACATTTAGGTCTTTGATTGATTTAGAGTTGATTTTTGTGTATGGGGATAGGGAGGGGTCTTGTTTTAATATTCTGTATGTGGTCAGCCAGTTTTCCCATCACCGTTTACTGAATAGGTTCTCCTCTCCCCAGTCGTTGGTGGTGGAGGCTTTGTCAAAGATGAGTTGGTTGAGAAATTGGGGTTTTTGCTTCTGGAATCTCAGTTCTACTCCCTTGGTCTATATGCCTGTTCTTGTACCAATACCAGGCTGTTTTGATTCTTGTAGCTTTATAATAAAGTTTAAAGTCTGGGAGTGTGATATCTCCTGCTTTGTTTTTTGTTTTTATTTGCTGAAGATTTTTTTGGCAATTCATGGTCATTTATGTTTCCATATGAATTCCAGTATTGTCGTTTCCAGGTCTGAGAAGAATACTGCTGGCAATTTAATGGGTTTTTGCATTAAATCTGTAGATTGCCTTGGGTAGGATGGACATTTTAACAATGTTGACCCTTCCAATCCATGAGCATGGAATATTTTTCCATTTGTTTGTGCCATCTATGATTTATTTGAGCAGTGTTTTGTAGTTTTCATTGTAAAGGTCTTTCACATCTCTGGTTAGGAAGATACCAAGGTATTTGATTTTTTTTCTGACTATTGTGGATTGTGCTTTTTATTTGGATTTCTGTTTGTTTATTGTTGGTGCATAGAAATGTGACTGTCATTTGCACATTGATTTTATACCCTGAGACTTTGCCACAGTCTTTTATCAGTGCAAGGAGGTTTTTGACAGATTCTCTTGGGTTTTCAAGGTATAGCATCATGTCATCTGCAAAGAGGATAACTTGACAAACACTTTCTAGCTGGGCCTTGTGCTTCTCATCAACTCTGGTAAATGTTTTAAACTCTGGTAATTTCAATATATATTTTTTTTCTTAAAATTTCCTCCTTTCAATTTTCCTCTTGTGTATTTTTTTGGGGGGAGGAAACTCCCATCTGATAAAATTCTGGACTTACTGAATTTGTCCTCATGTCATCTACATTTTCTTTCTTATTTGCCAACTTTTCATTCTGGAAGATTTCTTTTACTTTGTCTTCCAGACCTTTTATTAGAAGTTTTATTTTAGTAACAATTTTTTAATTTTCAAGAGCTCTTTCTTATTCTCCCAATGTTCCTTTTTCAGAGCAAGCATTCACATTTTATGGATATAATATTTTCTAAATTTTTCCTAAGATTCTTATTAGAGGTTTGGATAGAAATTTTGTTTTAAGTTCTCATCTGTTGCCTAATTTATCTATGCTTTCTCTGGCATCACTTATTTATCTTCCTGGTCCTCCTATTTAGGACTTTTTTTTCTTTTAATGTATGATGATCCTTGGGGCTGTCACTCACATCTAGACACTAAAGATAAAATTGATTAGTACAGTAGCTATTTCCTCTGTTATTGTGTGAGTCTGACCACCTGCTGGGATGGGCTAATTGGAACTTGTGAACCACTTGTACTCTGTCATCTCACCTTCACCCCACGTAGACCACTCATTCTTCTCCTCTACTGAATTATTCCACAAGCAATTTTCTCATCCAACAGCCCCTGCAAGTCTTCACTTACAGTGTATAGAACAATCCAAGATATCTCTGCAAGGACTTCATCAGTACTGGAGCACATCCCCAAGGAAATCCCCTTGGTGCCAGGTTATCAAATTTCCCAGGTGCCCAGAAACTATCTGTTCCCTGTCCAAGGTGTGTACCAGCATTTTGTGAATAGGGTGTTAGAAGCCCTGAAATTAAGGCACCCAAGCAGTCCAAAGTAGCTTGTGCAGTCTGCTGGTGTGATACAACCTAACTGACAGGGCAATGAGTCCATTTGATACAGCAGGCCTCGGTGAACCACTGTAGCACTGTCAGACTGTTCAGGGGTCACCAGGGCCACCAAAGCATAACTTGGATGTCAAGACTTAAGGCACTGTCATAGAATTTAACAATACGCCATAGTTCTCGAGTCATATCTCAAACATTAATTCTATTTTCATTTCTTTTTGCCTTTCATAGATAATGGGATCTCAACAAACCAAAGAATAGAGATGAAAGGAAAGACTTCCAGGAGCCAGAAAACTATTTCCAGAAGCTACCATATTCCTGTGGTTAGCACAAAATACAGTTGAATATGTTTTCCACTCTGAAGGGGGCTGTGTTGGGGACTGAGTATGGATTGTTCACTACCAACTTACAGCACCTTTAGAATTACATTAAGTTGAACTATGAGCAGCAAGAGAAATGATGTAACTCAAGAGAAATTCTCCAAGGAAAGAGTAAACCATCAACTGGGCTCAAGGGCAGTGGTAAATCAAGAGCATTTTGAACTCTGTGCAACCAAGGAATTCAAAATTGACCTGCATGCCTTTTGCAGATTGATCAGTTCTCCAGCTAAATTAGTAAACACAAGAGATTCAATCTGGAATAAAAACTGTATCTGTGCCTGGCTTAGATCTTTGTTTTGATTAAAAATACAAATGACTGTATTGTACCCTCAGCCCTTTTGTTGACCAATTCGTGAAATCTATTTGACCACTATTAATACGTTTTCCCACTCATTTTTAAAAATTGTCTCAGTGTAATTATTCTGGGTTAAATACATTTGGCCCCCAGTTTCTCCTAGACATTGGAAGTTGAAGAATCCTTTTGTTGCTCTTAATGAGCTTCTGTAATAGTTTCCTAGGGCTTCTGTGACAAAGGATTACAAACTGGTTGGCTTCAAAAGAACAGAAACTCATTCCCTCAGAGTTCTAGAGGCCAGGGATCCAAAACTGAGGTTAACAGCGTTGGTTTCTTCTGGGGGTACTCAGAGAAAGGATCTGTTCCATGCCTCTCTCTCAACTTCCAGTGATTGCTGGCAACCCTTGGAGCTCTTGGCTTGCAACGGCTTAATTCCAGTCTCTGGCCTTCTCTCTGTGTGTCTGAGCCTTCACATGGAGGTCTCCTCTGTGTGTGTGGGTCTCTGTGTGTCTATTCTATTCCTCTCATGACTTACATCTTAGTGACATCTACAAAGACTCTATTTCCAAATAAGGAGGTCACATTCACAGGTACCAGAGGTCAGGAATTGAACGTGTGTTTTGGCCGGATGCAGCTCAACCCATAACAACTGCCTGCCAAGTCCTACACACACTGGTCGGGTTCTATTGCAGAAAGTGGGGATCTAGAACTGTTAGACCAAAAATCCAAGCTCTTGGCCCTAAGTTCTCAGTCCATGACTCTGAATACAATTTCTAACAACTACATAAAAGATTTTGAGGGCTGGTTATATTGAATTACACCAGCGAAAACTTCTGAAGCCCAGAGAGCCCTAGGAATCTATGCTCTAGGTTCTGGTCCCCACAGCAAGTCATCTTCTCACTACCTTCATGGTCTCTTGGCCACAGAACCAGCATGTGCTGCCTCCTGCTTTTTCCTTACAAAGTCATACACACACATTGTGCTGTTCTGAGCATCTAATAACGGGCAGGATGTGGTTTTGCATGGTAGTTTGAAATGATCAGGAAAATATATATTTACCAAAATATGAGCTGAAATTAGGATATCCGGATGCTGAGTGTCAATGTATAGCGTGTCGGTGTTTAACAACTGGGGCCACAGGCCACCGGTTTCACAGGACTCATTTGAATGTTTCCAACTGCACAGACCATGCAAGAAAAGTAGTACATAGATTGGTTTATAAGGAAACATATAAATGAAAGGAGAAGGAAAAAAAAACAAAAAACCCAAGGGGGGACAAAAAGGCAAAAGGAAAAAAAAAAAGTACATGTGTACCTCTTAAGTCTCACAAATCTGTAGGGATTTGTAACTCAGGAAAACCCTGAAGTGAAACACAAATCAAAAAGTGACCAAGAGCCATAATCCACATTCCTAAATAAGTTGTCTTTTCCGGTCATGAAAAAAGAATCAGACTGTAAATATACAATATCTCTCCCAGTCACTGCAGCCTCTTTCATTGCTTTCTTAAAATATTACAAAGCAAACAAATCCTGCATTCTAATCCATTATACACCAGTTCCATATCTAATCAACTTGAAGCCAAAGCCATATGGGCAGTGCAAACATTAAAAAAAAAGTAATTCTAAGATAAGCAAAACAGGAAATTGGAGGTTGATGATGATGAAACTGATATCCGAATGGTAATCTGAGCGGCAAAGTCACTAAACCCTTCCTGCACCATAAACAGAGTTTCTCGGGATGTGTTCTGTTCGCCTTCCCTGGCGACTTGGCATTAGGTTGCATCGGTCAGTGCAAATCATCCTCTTTCTCTTCCTTATCCCCCTGCCACTGACTGTGGCCAGGCTGCGGGATCCCAGGGCACCAGGCGCGCCCATCTGCTCTGTGTAGCTCTGTGTGGTCCCTCCTTCAGCCAAGCTGCCGAGGGAAGGGGCAGGTGGAACCGCCTTGCTTTCTTGCTTTCCCAATGACTGTGGCAAAAGCAAGCCTGTGTCCAGGGCAGGTTCTCGACGTCGGCCCTATTCACAATTTGAGCCGGATTGTTCTTCCTCATAGGGGATTGTCCCGTGTATTGTGGATGGTCAACCGCACCCCTGTCTTCCACCCACTAGATGCCAGTCATGCCCCTCCCAGAAATGACCATCAAAAAATGTCTCTCCACATTGCCAAATGTCCCTGGGACAAACTGGAGGCAAAATCAGACCTTGTTGAAAACCACCGATTTAGAAGAATTTTTGCTGGGGAGAGTTCCCATCATGCATTTCAGACAGTGTTATTTCATTAGTCTTCACCAAGGGAATGAGTTATGACATGTTGGAGCGAAAGTCACCTTCTCCACAAGACTTCCCCTGAACACCCTATCTACATCCACTATTTTTGTTTCTTTCTATATTAACTGTTTAATATTCTGCCTCCCCTGGTAAAAATATATGTAGTTCCATGTACATAGTGGGTGTTCAAAATACATTTGTTGGCTGGGCACGGTCACATCAGTGCTTTGGGAGGCTGAGGCAGGTGGATCACTTGAGGCCAAGAGTTCAAGACCAGCCTGGGCAACATAGTGAGACCTCCATCCCTACAAAAAAAATTTAAAATGGGTCAGGTATGATGGCATAAGCCTGTAGCTATTTGAGTGACTATTTGAGTGACTAAAGTGGGAGGATCACTTGAGTGGGAGGAGTTAAAAGTCTCGCCGTGAACTATGATCATGTCACTGCACTTCAGCCTGGGAGACAGAGTGAGACTGTCTCTTAAAAAATTTTTTTAATTAAAAATATTATTTGATGGAAGAATGGAAACAAACTGAACTTCACCTGGAGTAAGTAATAATGAGTTGCCTACATAATCAGGGTGATGTCCCTGACTCATTGCTACAGCTATGATGATGACAAATGACAGAGGGACCGTCTCCTGTTCTGCTTCTCACCCAGATGAATCAATGCCAGCGGGAAAACAAGTGTTTTCTTCTCCCTATCTCTTTTTGAAAGCAAGAGGGATTCCCACACCCTCCTGCAGACGCCCTCCCCCAGGATCTCAATGGCCAAAACAGAGCCCCAAGCTCATCTCTCAATCAGTCATTTGTAAGGGAAACAGAATGGCTTGTATCAGCATGAATCAACCAGATTTACTCCTCGGCTGAGGATTGGATACTTTCCCCAGAGAATATTGGGCTGAAGGAAAGCACAGGTCTGTCAACAAGGAGGAAGAGGGAGGAGTGCCAGACCAAGGGACCAAGTCTTGGAGTAAGGCATGGGAGGCTGAGCTCACCCCCAAGAACAAGGGGACAGTGCAGATCACGCTGCCAACAGGACACATTCCTTTCTGTGTCCTGCCCCCTGTGGCTGCCTGTTCATCTTGGGTATCCATCCTGTGTCCTCTTCCACAGTGCCAGGCTGCCAGCAGTCACTAACTCTGACCCTAAAGTAGCAATGGCTCATGGTGTTACCTTTCCCTGGGGACATTAGGACTTTCCTGGGTGTCCCAATGTCTTAAAAATCTTCCAGATCCAAATGAATTCATCTCTAATGGCCAAACAAGGTTAGTAAAGACAAAAAAATGTTCTAGCTGTCTCTCAAAACATCCCTTGAAAGTCCTGCCTCCTCTACTCTTTGTTAAGTCAATACAGAATTCCCACTCTCCATGGCCAAGTTCTCTGGTGGCTCTGAGCCCCATTACTGCCTCATTACCTGTCTGTAGGAGGTATCAGTATCTTTGTTGAATGAATGGACTAACTCTCTTTTCAGGGATCAAAGCCTCTCTAGTGAAGGACATCCTGGGACATGGGATCCTGAGTTTTCCTACTGTCACCAGGATGTGTGGCACTTTGTTGGAATCTTCTGACCATATGACTGGAAAGAGACAGGATCTGAAATTTGGGAATTATCTGGAGTCTTATTGTCAAGGCCCTTTCCATCCCTGGCAGACTGGTACCATGTCCACCAGGAGTCTGGCACCTTGAGTCCATGTCCTAGGGACTACACGTTCCCCTCCCCCGGCACTCCAGAACATCTAGAAAAGATCCTCTGCTGGAGGAGGTGAACAGTGACAGGGTCTTGGCCAAGGACTGGTGAGGACCCATCAACCCAGAGCAGACAGGTCTGCATTGTCCTGCTGAAGGAGCATCCCCAGTCTTCTGGCAAATGCTGGGGCCATGTGGTATAGAGTGAGGGGCTTCCGGTTTGGAGTCATGATCACAGAGCCTTCTTATGACTTGGGTGGCTTTGGGCAAGTGAGCCTCATGGAGCCTCAGTTTCCTCATCTGTTTAGTGGGGATGATGATACACAATTCACAGGGCTGTGGGGAATTAAATAAGATCATAGGCATATGGTACCTGGCATATACTGGGTATGCAGTGAGCATCTGCCTTGGCCCTGCCACTCTTTGCTTCTTTTCAGATGGAGCATCTCAGCATCTTCCCTGAGGATGCTCCCCCCCCATGGCCTCCACAGGCCCAGGTCAGACCCTGCTCTGAGGATGTATATCTTAGCAGGCCTCTTCCTGTTTTGTCTGAGGTCTATGACCATGGTAGCAGACCCGACCTGCCAACCCAATCCCTTGTCTGGCCTGTGAGCATGGGCCACCCCATCTCTGGCCAGCACCCTGGGCCCAGACACAGCTGGAACTGGGCAGAGCTCCTTCTGCCACCTGGAACTTCTGAAAGTACCTGCCTTGCCTGAGCCAGGTACACTTCTGCAACCACTAGATCTTAGGGAAAGTCTGTTTTCCAAGCTGGCAAACTCCATGTCATGGGTGCTTGTGCTTTCTGAGCCCCACGTAGCTCCAGTGTCCTGCTGTGTGAATTCTCTGTTCATTGGGGTAAAGCTAAGTCCTTGTGGCTTTGGGCCACAGTTTATTTCTCTCTCTCTCTCTCTCTCTCTCTCTCTCTCTCTCTCTCTCTCTCTCTCTCTCTCTCTCTCTCTCTCTCTTTCTCTCTGAGTAAGGGTCTCACTCTGTTGATCAGGCTAGAGTGCAGTGGCAAATCATGGCTCACCAGCCTCAAACTCCTGGGCTCAAGTAATCCTCCTGCCTCAGCCTCCTGAGTAGCTGGGACTACAGGTGCACCACCATGTCTGGCTAGTTTTTCTTTTCTTTTCTTTTTTTGTGTAGAGACAAGATCTAGCTTTGTGGCCTAGGCTGCTCTCTAACTCCTGGTCTCAAGTAATCTTCCCTCCTCAGCCTCCCAAAGTGCTGGAATTACAGGCATGAGCCATGGTTCCTGGTTTATTTCTCTCTTACAAGAAGGTTCCAAGTAGGTGAAGCTGCTCTGCTCCACATAGTCACTCAGAAACCCAGGTTTCTCCCCCTGTGTTGTTCCTCCATCACCGTGGTTTTCTCATTATCTACTTGACTGAAGTTGAGCTGTCACAAAATCTGGATTCCAGCCAGGAGGAAGGAGAAAGAATATGGAGATGAGACCCACAAGGGGACGTTGACCTTAGACCCAGAAATAGCACGCACTTACATTCCCACACACCAGCTTTTTTACGGATGGAGCATCTCAGCATCTTCCCTGAGGATGCTCCCTCCCCATGGCCTCCTGGCCCACTGGTTGCACCCCACTGCAGAGAGGCTGGGAGGTCAGGCAGAGGGGAAATGCGGTTTGATGGACAAGGTGCAATCCTCCCCATTCTCCTCCAGCAGATATTTCCAGAGTGCTGTGCTGGACTGCAGTCACCTCTGCCCTGGTGAAAGAATTTATCGAACAGGAAAGACACACAACTGGAAGATAATCGAGGAGAATGCTGATGAGAGCTGTTGATTTGGCA
This sequence comes from Carlito syrichta, assembly GCF_000164805.1. Lineage (NCBI taxonomy): Eukaryota > Metazoa > Chordata > Mammalia > Primates > Tarsiidae > Carlito > Carlito syrichta. The sequence continues at coordinate 267,920 of NW_007215127.1, forward strand.
GTGTTAACTTGGAGCAATGTTAACTTGGAGGTAGGGTCCCAATCAAGAGCAGACTGGAGGGGGCATTCCAGCTGGTGTTTATTAGACAAGAGAAGGAAGGACAGGGAGATGGTCTTGCATGGTCTTAAATCCTTATGTGCTTGAGTTTTTTAATCCTTTGGGAAATGAATGAAAGAGACCCAGGCCACTTATGACCATTCAAAGATCTTGGATAATCTCTGCAAGAGTTAGAAGTGCCAGGTGTCTCAGATCACCACCTCTCTTCACAGTGGCCCCTTGGTTTGATAACCTACATTTCTTTTTTTCTCTTTTAGAGGCAGGGTCTTACTATGCTGTCCAGACTAGTCTCAAACTCCTGGCCTCAAGCTAGGAGTCTCACCTTCCCAAGTTACTAGGACAATAGGCACACACCATCCATTTTGCTGACCTACACTTCTGTTTCCAGAAGAGACTTCTTGATTGGCAGAAGGAAAATTTCATTGATTCAAAGCCAAAGCTATTTTCAATGAGTTGCCAGAAAAAAATAGTTGATTTAAATGCCTCATGACTAAAAAATGGTTTTGCACCATTATTATTTTATTTCTTAGTTATTAAGAAATTGTTACTTTATTAATTTTGTTTTTACCATTATTTTCACTCAGCTGGAGAAACCTTAGAGAAGAGTGTTAGTCATGCAACCATGTGGCCACTGTGTCCCCAGCAGGCCTGTCCTTCCTCCCAGGTCCCTGGAGGCACAACCTCTTCTCGGGGACACAGAATCCAGTGTAGTCCCTCTTTTCCTGAGCTGAGAGTTGTCTATACAGTCTTGTTACCCCATCTCCCTTCCCCAGACTTCTGGGTTCACCACGGACTTAGTCGCCAGGTCCCCAACACTTCCTAGCCTGTGGCCTCCCAAAACAACTACCCCATCTCCGGAGACAGCAAGTAAATGCCAACTGCTGACTTTCTTTTCGTGGCTCACCCTTACAACTATTCTACTAGAAAAGACTGTTTTTAAAAGGACATTGTAAATGGAAAAAAAAAAAAGGTAAGGTATTGTGATATTAATTTACTGTGTCAACTTGGATAGGCCACGGTGCCCAGCTGTCTAGTCAGACATCAGTCTAGATGCTGCTGGAAGGGTATTTTTTAGGTGAGGTTAACATGTAAATAAGTGGATATTGAGTAAAGCCAATTACCCTCCATAGTGTGGGTGGGTCTCATGCAATTCACTGAGGGCCTTAAGAGCAAAGACTGAGATTCCCTGAAAAAGAGGGAATTCTGCCTCCAGATGGCAGACTCAAGCGACAGTCACCTCTTCCCTGTGTCTCCAGCCTGTCAGTCTGCTCTGCGGATTTCAGACTTGTCAGTCTTCACAACCATGTGAGTCAATTTGTTAAAATTTGTGTGTGTGTATGTGTGTGTGTATGTGTGTATGTACATAAATATGCACATAGGAAGGGGGACCCTCCCAAAAAACAAAATTAGCTTTGTTCCTTCAGATCAAGTGGTCAACCAAAGTTTTTATCTGGAATGTTTGAGATGGTCACGTCACCATTTGCAGAAGAAATATTCTGAGTTGTGGCAAATAGGTAACTGGTTCTTTCACCGTGGCAATGTACCTGCTCACACAGTAGTACTGAGTGTTCTGCAGTTTTGGATAAAAACGGATGACCCCCAGGCCCCAACCTCCTTATTCACCCTATCTTGCCCTGAGTGACTTCTTTTTGTTTTCCCAGATGAAAAAGGTCCCCAAAAGGAAATGTTTTGTCAATGTGAAAGAGCTAAAACAAAAAATGGCAGAAGCACACAAAAGGCATCAAAATGAATGAGTTCAAAAATTGTTTTGAGCATTGCATCAGAGAGTAGTTTGAAGGTGACTGAAATTTAAACATGCAAGAATGTGCAGTTTAAAAAAAATTCTGGGGTTTTTTTGGTCCCCTCTGTATATATATAATATCTCTCTCTGCATAAATATTTCATATATTGGTTCTGTTTCTCTGGAGAACCCTGGTAGATAAATCAGTGTTACTCACTGATCAATATTTTCTTGTCCTGTACATTTAGAAAAGTGTCTTCTTTTCCTTCTTATAACCCTGAGCAGGTCACCAATGAATAAAAGTTTTTCTCCTCTTGAGTAGCACACTAGATATGGTTCTCCTAAAAGTTCAGTCTAGATTCAAATTCCTGGTCAACCACGCAGATGCACTCGTTTTCCATGACAAGAAGTAATACCATACCAACTTCAGTTGTCTGATCTAACTCAATATCACATATTTATATTTGAGACTCCTCCCCAAATAAACATTTTTAAAGTTTAGTCAGAACTGAATAAACATAGCCAGTTCACTTTGAAAAGTCCCCTTTTGGTTATATTCCTGCAGCCTGGTGTTAACTCTGCCTCACCTGAAACACGCTTTGCTGCGGCCAAGGGCATGCTCCTCCTTTGCCGTTGAATCCAGGTAAGCAGGGAATTGTTCGGCGATGTTCCCAGATGGCCACCTAGCTTCTGTCCTCAGGGTTCCAGAAAGCTCCAGAGACTGTCTGGCTCTTGGCTCTGACCTGGGGCAGAGTTGGGAAGAAAGCAGATGGGAACTCCTTTTCCCCATGGGTCCCAGGATCAGCCTTTTCCAGTTTCTGTGGAGTCATTTATGAGATTTCCATTAGAAACACCTTTCATTCCTCTGTGGGACTAGTTGCATTTTTTTTTTCCTATTTTGGCTTTGACATTACGAAGAATGGGCCATGTGGCAGGGACACTTCTGCCATAAGGCCATCACAGTCTCTTTATGAACCCAGCTTGACTGCCAAGCCCTACAATACTGAATTCCATCAGCACATTCTTCCACTGCTTCCAAGATGGTGGCACTTTCCCCACTGGCAGATGTCGCTGATGGTCAAGTTGAGAACGTCCGTACCTCACACGTGTTGATGTGTGCAGACAGGCAATGCTTACATGGCAAACACCAGGCCCAGAAGGACCAGGAAATTCCCAATACAGCTAAGTGGAAAGTAGCATTTATTCTTCCTGTCAGCATTTACTAAGCACCTACTAATTGCCAGAATCTGTGCTTGCAAAACCAAACATGGTCTCTGCCCTCTTGGCAGGAGGCAGGCATGGCTCCTATTTATTTTGTTTTTTTTTTTTAATAGTCTCAGAGTCCTGGTCACAGAGCAGAGATTCCATAAAGACGCTGAATTGTGTGTGTGAGTGAGAAAGAGAGTGGGAGGAGAGAGTGCATGAGAGTGCCTGACACGCCCGGAAGAAACCAGTAAAAAGCAGCCCTCCATCACTAGTCTCTCCAGCAACTGTCTCAAACACTTCATTAGGGCAAAAAACCAACTAGTTTTCCTCTTGAGAGTCAGTACAGTATTGTTTTTCCATGTTTCAAACTCATAAACAAACATCCCCATATGTAAAACCCCATTCCTCTCAAGAATCATCTGTCTTAATCTCAAATGCACATTTACGCTTCTTGGTTGGAAAAAAAAGAAAAACACTAAACAGACTTTGGTGACCATTTCATTAAACTTGAGAGGACAGGGAGGCTCAGCTTTCAGACTTTATCAGCACTGGAAGCGGCTCCCCACTCGGTGTTATCTGAGAGCATTTACAGAGCACAGGAAACACTTCCTACTGGCTTGTCAGCCAGGGACAATAGGTAATTGGGGGAGGAAGAGGGTCATAAAGGAAATTTCTAGCAAGACATTGAAAAGCTGAGTAAAATCCTTCATTGACCAAGTAAGATGGAATTAATAACAGCCTTAAAAGTAATCCAAAGTGAGGGACCCTCCTTCCTAATGAGAGTGACTCTGTTGAGGTAGTTCCACACCAGCAAGAGAGTTCCCTAAATAGTGTATTTTAGGAGCACACCCCAAGAACACTAACTGAATTACCTTTGCCTAACTTTGTCAGAACCCTTGCTCCTATTTTATTCCTCTACTTATTGTTTGATTAACCCTGTGGGGTCAAACTCCATTCATAACAGCAGATGACCCACATGTTCAAAATGCCTTCGGCGTGAGCCTCACTAACAGCACAATTTCACTCTCGTTTCTAACACACTCTTTTTGTGCTGCTGCAGCCGTTTCTTAGAAATCTTACTCCACTGCAGTTCCAGGATGCAGGTGGAAGAGAGTTTACAGTGCTGTTGAATCACTTCCCTACAAGGAAGCTACCTTTTGCTGTGTGCATAAAACCAGGATTAAGACAGAGTGACAAAACTGCAAGACTTCCTGGTCACGGAAGACCAAGGTGACAGAGTCAAAGTAACTTCATAAAAAAATGCCCCACACACTCTATACACGAGCAATAGAATATTATTCAGCCATAAAAAGGAATAAAGCTCTGGTTCATTCTACAATGTGGATGAACCTTGAAGATATGCTAATTGAAAGACACAAAGACCACATACTGCATGACTGGATTTGTATGAAATATCCAGAATAGGCAAATCCACAGAGACAGAAAGAAGAGTGGTGGTTTGGGGGACTGGGGGCAGCAGGGAGCAGGGAGAAATTGCTTAATGGGTAGGGGGTTTCTTTTAGGGGTGGTGGAAGTGTTTTGAGCCGGGCTAGTTGGCTCAACCTGTAATCCCGCGCTTTGGGAGACTGAGGTGAGTGGATTGCCTGAGCCCACATGTTCGAGACCCGCCTGGGCAACTTGGTGAGACCTCATCTCTACAATAAATCAAAAACTAGCCAGGTGTGGTAGCGCGCACCTGTAGTTCCAGCTACTTGGAAGGCTGAGGAGGAAGGATCGCCGGAGCCCAGCAGGTCGAGGCTGTGGCGGCCGGGAGCGGCCACTGAACTCCAGTCTGGGCGTCAGAGTGAGACTCCAACTAAAAAAAAAAAGTGTTTTGGAATTAGATAGAGGGGGTGGTTGCACATTGCGAATGAACTAAATACCACTGACTTGTTCACTTTAAAAAGGTTGGTTTTGGGTGGGTCATGGTGGCTCATGCCTGTAATCCCAGCACTTTGGGAGGCTGAAGGCAGGAGAATTGCTTGAACCCAGGAGTTTCAGACCGGCCTGGGAAACCGAGCAAGACCTCACCTCTACAAAAATAAAAAAGTAGCTTGGGATGGTGGCAGGTGCCCGTAGTCCCAACTGCTTGGGAGACTGAGGAGGAAGGGTTGCCTGAGCCCAGGAGATCGAGGCTGCGATGAGCAGGGATAGTGCCACTGCACTTCAGCCGAGGCAACAGAGTGAGACTCCAACTCAAAAAAAAGGTTGGTTTTATGTTATGTGAATTTCACCTCACACACACACACACACACACACACACACTTCCCTGCAATGTGGAAAGAGACCATGATTTTAACCTTTTGATTTTATCAGTATACCTCTTGCAAACTGTACTTATATTTCAAAAATAAGCCTCCTTTCCAATTATACACAGGCACATTTCTGGACTTTTATAATAATTTTTTTTTAAAAAAAGACAATAACATCTGGTGTAAGGGACCCAATTGCCAGTTCTATATCTGCAGAAGATGATAACTTGAAAAACCTTCATATGAAGGTTTTTGCTTGAGGGGGAAAATTCCAGAACATTTGGATCTCTCCTTTCTAAGAGAAATACCATCAAGTCAGAAATGGAGGCATTAAGGGAAGAACAAGTGACTTCCAGGCCTTCACACCCTGATGCATGACTGATTTCCCTTTAGCGGAATGTGATGATAACTGCAGCATCCTTGGGAAGCCACATTCAGCCCATTGACTTCCACATCTGTGATAGGGGTTGAATGACAGGGAGTTTCTTGTTTTGGTGCTTGAAGAGTGACATGGTATGTCAGATATCATGGGACGTTAAATAAAGCTACACAGAGATGGAAATTGGTACTGTATTTATTTGCAATTTGCAGAAAAACACTGTTGGCTGAGAGTTATTTTTATCAGTTGGTTTCATGGAGGATTATTTGTTTCTGCCATTTCTAGGCTGAGTCTCCCATGTCACAGAGGCTGGCGTGGTTTTCCATTTGGACTTAGGGGACTGATGACATTTTGTGAGGTGCTAAGGCACAGATCCCACCTGGGGGACTTACCTCATCTCACTGCTGCTGCAGAGACCCCTGCCTTAGCCCACCCAAAAGAGGCTCATGGTTCATGCCCCTTGTCAGGTCTGTCTGCCAAGGTTATTCCAAAGCAGCCATATTCAGTTTGGAATTAATTCATATCTCTCAGTTCCTTGTCCTTTTCCTCCAGCTCATTCCTTTTGACTCGATAACATCTCTGTCTGAGGGCATGGGCAAGTCAAAGAAAAAAAGAAAAACAAAGAGAAGCATTTTGCTGCTCCCCTCCCCCAGAATCTGGAGAAATTTTGGTGAGAGAGATACATAATTTGTAGGCCCAGTGCAAAACAGAAATGCAGAGACTCTTCAAAAATTATTAAGAATTTTATAATGGCAACAAAAGAACTTTAACCCCAGTGTCAGGCCCTCCTAGGTTTGGGATCCTGTGAGACAGCTCAGGTCTTGGGTCCATGAGGCTGGCAAGGGAGTGGGAGATGGCTGGGAGGTTGAAATGTGCAAGAAACTCTAGCGATTCAAGCACCATCCCGAGTAAGGGTCCCCTGTTCCAAGAATATGACTTAAATTGGATACATTTGTCCATGTGTGTTTTTACGCCCTGACTTCCATGCTTCAGATGATACAAGGGGACAGGTTGGGAGAGGCAGTGCTAAGTCCAGATCAGGACAGGCTGGCAGGAGGCAACTCTGGGGCCTCCCAATGGAGAAGCCAGCTGAGAAAATGGCATGACCTGGTGTCACCCAGTGGTCCTAGTGCCCATCCTCATGGTACAGACAGTCCAGCAGAAAGACATAGTCTCCCCACTTCTCTGCAGAACAAAGTTCCAAAGGGACCCAGCTTCAGTCATGTGACTGTCCTTGTGAGTGTGTGTATGTGTGTGTGTGTGTGTGTGTGTGTGTGTGTGTGTCTGTTGGAGTCTTACTCTGTCGCCCAGACTGGAGTGCAGTGGCCGCTCCCGGCCACCGCAGCCTCAACCTGCTGGCCTCCAGCGATCCTTCTGCTTCAGTCTTCCGAGTAGCCAGAATTACAGGCGCACGCTACCACACCCAGTTAATTTTTTGATTTATTGTAGAGATGAGGTCTCGCCTGCCCAGGCGGGTCTCAAACCCGCGGGCTCAGGCAATCCACTCATCTCAGCCTCCCAAAGGCGCGGGGTTACAGGCTGAGCCACCGAGCCCAGCTCATGTGACTGTCCTTGAGCCAGTCGCTGTGACCAGGAGACTCTGATTAATCTGATCTGGGTCAAGTGCTTCATCTATATGGCCAGGAAAGGGAGTGACACTTTGATAGACAGACAGCTCTACCAGAAACCATAGTTAACAGGGAATGTCTCCTCCGGGCAAAGCTGGTGTGGGTGCCAGAAGGCATGGAAAAGTGTGTTGGATGGTCAACAAGTAAGACAAAACCAGCTACAACAACTCACTGAAGCCAAGTTGCACAAAAAAAGAAACTCCATTGCATGGACAATTGGGAATTCTTAGAGTAGAGATATCTTCAAGATTTCTGGGATTCAATGGTCTCAATGCCCTCCAAAATTCGTATTAAAACTTAATTCTCATTGTGGTGGTATTAAGAGATGGGACTTTTTTTTATTATTATTATTTTTTAGTCAAAGTCTTACTCTGTCTCCCAGGCTGGAGTACAATGGCATGCTCACAGCTACTGCAGCTTGTACCTGCTAGACTCAGACAATCTTTCCATCTCAGCCTCCCGAATGGTTGGAGCTATAGGTATGTGCTACCACATCTGGCTAATTTTTAAATTTATTGTAGAGATGAGGTCTCACCAACTTGCTCAGACTGGTCTCAAACCCCTGACCTCAGGCAATCCTAAATCACCATGTCCAGCAAGAAATGAGTTTTCTGGGAACATATTAAGTACTGAGGGCTCCACCCTCATAAGGATTAGTGCCTTTTGAAAGGGCTGGAGGGAAACAGGTTAGGCTTTCTTTGCTCTTCTGCTCTTCTGCCATATGCAGTCACAACATTCATCGACTCCAGAGGATGCAGCAACAAGGTGCCATCTTAGAAGCAAAAGTCAGTTTCTCGCCAGACAGCAAACCTGCCGGCACCTTGAACTTGAACACTCAGCCTTTAGAACTGTAAGAAAATAAATTTCTGCTGTTTAAAAATTACCTGGTCTCAGGTATTTTGTTATGTCAGCACAAATGTACTAAGACAAGGGGGCCCCGTGGTATCTCAGAACTCCTATCTATCTATTTGGCTAACTACTCATCAATCCATCTATCCATCTATTCCTCTTGTGATCCTGCTTTTCTCTGTGTATTGTTAAGGCACACAGGCTCTGAAGCCAAATTATTGGAGTTCTTGTCCAGATTTCATAATTTATAGCTGTATGGCTTTGGGCAATTTGCTTAAATGCTGTGCCTCAGTTTCTCCATCTGTGAAATGGAGATAATACCCTATCACATAAGACTGATTAATTGAGGTGAGGATTAATTGAGTTATCCTCATAAAGTACACTCCAAACAGTGTCTGACACCTAGTAACTGCTCTGTAAATGTCAGCTCTCACTGTCATGACTGCAGAGAAGCTCTTGGTATGTGGTTGGGGGAGGTAGAAAATAGCCAGGCGCGGTGGCTCAGCCTGTAATCCCAGCACTTTGGGAGGCCGAGGTGAGAGGATTGCCTGAGCCCAGGGGTTTGAAACCAGCCTGGGCAACTTGGTAAGACCTCATTTCTACAATAAATCACAAAAAACTAGCCTGGCATGGTGGCGTGCATCTGTAGTTCTAGCTACTTGGAAGGCTGAGGCGGATGGATCGCCTAAGCCCAGCAGGTCGAGGCTGCGGTGGCTGTGAGTGTGCCACTGCACTCCAACCTAGGTGACAAGAGTGAGACTCCAACTCAAAAAAAAGGAAATAGCCATAGATAGCTCCAGATCTATGCTACTCCATCTCAGCACACCTAATAAACAGGTCTTCCCAGCAGCCATACATAAGACCCCAGGAGAGAACTCTGGTGCCCTGACATGAGTCACAGACCCATCTCTGGGTCACTCCCTGAGGCCGGGGATTAGGGTACTAGAATAGATGGAACAGACATCCTGTGCCATAACTGCTCCTGAAAGTGGGGTATGTGATTGGAAGTCTCACCAGAACAAGCACAATGAGGTAGCTATTACCAAGAGAACAGAAAAAGGAAGTATGATGACTAGACTAAGCCACAGATGTTCCCTAACTGGCAAATCTTTTGGGAGGAGGGTTCAGTGCCTCTTATAAAGTTTGTGTCTTGAAAGACTTATGTACACCATCGTCCTTTTTGGTCAAAAAGAACACTCATAAACATCAACATGGTGGACTCTGATGGGTCGCCTCCTTTTAGCTCCATTCTCCAGCCATCACCTCCAGACCCATGATCATGGTATTTCCTCTTGTGTCCTGTGGTTGTTTCATGAGTTATCTTCACCCGGAGTTGTTTCTCTTGAGGAGATTCTTTGTGGCCCAGGTCATGGACACGAGCAGCTCTGCCTTGGCATCTGGGCACTGGCTCACAGATATACTAGTGTCACAGACACTCATTTTATGTAATTCTTAGATTAAGAAATTACTCACTTCACAGCTGAAGTAGATTTATGTTATAAACTGTGTCTGGCCTGTGCTTTAAGTTTCCATTTCCTACACGATAACTTTTTTTCCCCTACTCAGAGACCTTGAATAGAGAAAAAAAAATTCTTGTCCCCTGAGATTCCTGATCACAGAGGGTGCTGCCTTTGGAGGGTCTTAACTTTACATTGGAGATCTGAACTCAGGTCCTTAGCTGGATGTTAAAACTGAGTACTAAAACCTGCTTTAGGTGACTCCACCCCACCTGCTCTGGCTTTTGTAATACCTTGATTCCTTTTTCTGGCTTCCTATTCTCTCTCTGTTTCTAGCACTGAGATTTTCCCTTCCTTTCAGCTATGACTTTTCCACTACTTTCTTTATCCAGCTTTTGTAGACATGTGTATACAGAGCTGTTCCATATCAGCTTGGTCCACCATGTTGCCGAAACTAGAAATCCATTGTAGACACTCAGGAAAGTATTGAAAAAATTCAGGATAATGAAGAAATGCACAAATGACCTGTCATCTCAGAGAGAATGAGATTCCTCATTTAAATGGTTATGTTGTCTGTGAGCCTTACTGTTCCCAACCATTTGAAAGACAATATGGAGAGTACGGCAGGTGCCACCCATCTTTTCCCATTTGGCTCATAAATTAGCTTTCATTAGCTTAAAAACACAATCCAGTGTCACTGTCATTAGCAATAATCAATTGTGATTATAGACAGTATCTCTGCACCACATGTTAGACTTTGTAGTGAACAATTATAGGCATTATCTCATTTGATTTCCTTTACAATTCTGTAGGGTTGCAATAGTGTCATTATTCACACTTTGTAAATGCTGAACCTGTGTGATTCAGGAGTGGATAGCTTGATGAAATGTCCCTGGCTAGTAAACAGGTTTGCTGGGACAGAACTCAGGCCATTCAGACTTTGAAATTTGCTTATTTCCAGTAAAGAAAATGGAAAGAAAGATGGCAATGTGAAAGGAAAATGCTAGATCTTTTCTGACTGACATTTCCTTGGCATTCACAGAATCTGTGTTGTGAGAACATAGAAATCTGGTTCTTTGACTTCAATCTTAGCCCTTCTACCCTGCCTCATCCTTTAAGCTCAGAAATGCATTAATGCTTTTGGAACCTTTCCTTGAGTTTCTGCCAAAAAAAAGTCTACCCTACTTCCACCCATCAATGTCTTTTCCCTGACCTAGATTCACATCGCTGAGGCCCATACTCTGATGCTCTGGCTCATGAGCTAAATGGCTCCTGTCGTAGTTCATTTGTATTGTTATAAAGGAATACCTGAGGCTGGCTAATTTATAAAGAGAAGAAGTGTATTTGGCTCATTTTTCTGCTAGCTGTATGAGAAGCATGGCACCAGCATCTGTTTCTGATAAGGGCTTCAGGAAGCTCCCACTCACAATGGAAGGTGAATGGAAGCTGGCATGTGCAGAGATCACATGGTGAGAGAGGAAGCAAGAGAGAGAGAAAGGAGGTGCCAGTCTTTTTTTTTTTTAACAACCATCTCTCTTGCAAACTAATAAATGAGTAACTCACTTATTGCCACAAGGATGACACCAAGTCATTCATGAGGGATTCACCCCCATGACCCAAAAACCTCCCATGAGGCCCCATCTCCAATATTGGTGATCAAATTTCACCATGCGTTTTGAAGGGCCAACTATCCAAACTATAGCATCTCCTCCCTAGAAACTTTAAAGATGATGAATATCAGTAATGCTCTATCATCTCCCCCAGTCTCTTACCCAAGAGCAAACCATGGTCTTGGTCTAGCCCAAGAGCAAACCATGGGTTCTGTGTCTGCACCAGGAGGCCAGTGCGGTCTTGTGATGTGCCCTTGTCTCAAGTTCACACACAAGTTGACTTCTTCCTCTTGGTACAAACACAGAGTTAAGTTTGCCTCCCAGAGACCACAGTTCAATGATAGCCCAAAGTCAGAATCAGATTCCAATACCTCTCTCCTCCAGGGAAGGGTAGGCTTTAGACTATGCCAATCTAGAGCCCAGTCAGTTCATGGGAGACCCCCAGGGCTTCCATCCAGGAAATTTTACAAAGATGGATGAAGGAGGGGAGAGAGGGGCCCCAAAGAGGGTCATAATGATTGATGAGTCTTTGTGCTAAAGTGGTTGACATGTGGCTGAAATTGTGTGAGTACACTGTCCTCTATTGGCCTTTGTCATCAAGCCTTCTCTTCTAAGAACTTCCCAATATTCTCCTTACTAAGAGCTTTCCCCATTTCTGTTTTTTTTTCAATCCAAAACTTTATTCCTCCCTTCATTGATATCCCAGATCTGAATTAAAAAGAAAGACATGTAGACATTTCTTCTCTACCTTATCCACAGCAGCATCCCTGTGTCCACCTCCAACACATACACCTGACAACTGACAGGTAAATGTCTTTGTTTGTCAGTTAGTGGAGACCAATGGCATTTTAAAAGGTTATTTCTTTTACAGTAAACTGCATAGCCCAGGGACAGTTACCTTGTGAGCTTCTTTATTCATGAATTCTCACTCTTCTTCCCAGGATTGATGGGTGACAGCTCTTCGCTCTGGGCCTATCTTATATATATTTACAGTAGTCTCCAAAGTACATCCTTAATCAAAGGGGCCATGACTCATTGACACATCTTTGGAATATTACTGAGTAACTCATTAAAATGTTAATAGCTTCTGTCTGGATGTATTGATCTTGATGTCAGCTATTCTTGGAATAATAAATAAAGCTGATTTACAAATTTTTATCTTTCAAACGTGCTGAGTGATAAGTGAACCCAGGAGTGTCTGAGGGGGAATAAGTCACCTTGGAAGCCTCCAGCAGAACTGGGATCAAATAAAGAGGGTTCTAGCAAGCTCCATAACCAAAAATGCTATGATAGAAAGAGTTAAGCTCAACTCAATATCCAGTAGGGGAAAACATCCAAAATCTATGAACTATGGTGCTTCCCCCCATCCCAGGGTATTTCTAAGTAAATCAGTCAACAACGGCAACTTTGAATCAATAACTTATAAATATCTCCTGGTTTCCCCAAGCGTTCCTGGCAGTAGGGGGATGGGTAATTCCCAATTGCAGGGAACCAGCATTCCAGAGCCATTTTGGCTTCCCAAGATTAATATCCAGGTGAATTCGTCTGGCTTCTGACCCCCTGCCCCTGTCTTGCTGGCTTCTGCCACACTCTTTCTACCTTTGTGATCCTTGAAGATGTCAAGGCCACATTCCACTGGCTTTCTGCCCTTGCTGTTATTTCTGCCTGGAAGCCTCCTCCAGGAGAGGCTTTCTGGACTTCCCATCCTGAAACTAGCCACCACCTGCACCCAACCCAAATCTTCCCAATGCAACCTGCTAGATCTTTTTTTTTTTTTTGAGTTGGAGTCTCACTCTGTCGCCCAGGCTGGAGGGCAGTGGCACGCTCCCGGCTACCGCAGCCTCGACCTGCTGGGCTCCGGCGATCCTTCTCCGCCTCAGCCTTCCAAGTAGCTGGAACTACAGGCGCGCGCTACCACGCCGGGCTAATTTTTATTTATTTTAGAGATGAGGTCTCGCCAAGTTGCCCAGGCGGGTCTCAAACCCTCGGGCTCAGGCAATCCACTCACCTCAGCCTCCCAAAGGCGCTAGATTACAGGCTGAGCCACCAAGCCGGCTCCTGCTAGATCTTTAGATTATGCATTCCTCTCTAATGTCATCATTGTTGATTGTCCACATGCATTTGTATCTGTCTCCTCCCAGGAAGATGAGTAGGGACGAAGTGTCTATTTTCTTAGTCCTCACAGCAGCCCCAGCACCGTGGTCCATGTGAACACGTAGTAGGCACTCAATAAATGTTGGTGGAATAAAGGAACAGAAAGTCTCCTAAAACAAGCGATAGATCCTGGGATTTCTAGAGAAATGAGGCTGAGAGAGTGTCTACCAAGAAAGCAGGGGAGACTGGGAAGGGAATGATGTGGAAAAACCCCCAGGAAACATTTCCACTTACAGGATGGGGAGGAGGAAGTGGTTTAGTTGGGATGCATATCTAGACCTCCAATTCTCCCTGTAACTTGAGTCCACAGGGAAAATCCTTTACATGGACCCGTGACTCTGGGTCTAAGCACCAAAGTTTCAGGACATGCTCAAGCACTGAGCCAACGTTTCCAGAACAAACACCAGCTACCAGAAGTGGCAAGGGCTGCTGACACACCACATCACTCTCTGGGCCGGCCGAGTCCTGTTAGAAACATTATTATCATTCCTGACGATCCGCCATCCCAGCCCTGGCTGCTCTGATACCCTGTCAATGGGCCCATTCAGACAGCGCCCCGTTTTGCATATTATTCTTAATAAACATTCATAGTACAAGTCATAATGGCCCTTTCAAGGCTCCTGCTTTGAATGCGTGTTAACAACAGAGTGCCTTTGTGTACTTACATGTAAAAATACACTGGCCACCCTGTTGATATGCAGCATATATATTTATAAATATTTATCACCGAGTCATGGCTGACATTTTCAAAATGCTGCATTTGAACTAGACCTCGTTTTCTCTGTCTCCCAAGCTGAGAGGCCAGACGAGGTTAATTAATCCAATTTTGCCTAATAATGTGCGGCGTAATGATCTCCGTGCTCTGGTTTATTTGTCAAGGGGGAAGGGGCTCCAGGAAAAGGCCTCAGTGACTCAGGAAGGAGGGGTTTCCCGACTTCAGTCCTGAACTCCAGCCAGTCGGGGGCGATGGAGACATGCCCACAGCACCCTCTGGGGAAGCAAGAAGGAGAAGTCAGTCAGTCGACAACAGCATCCAGGGTCTGGACTTGGTTGTCCCCAGGGGAGGGTATGAAGTTGCAGAAGGAGCTTCCCTCCTGGTTCTATTCCCTCTCCCTGCCCAGGCTCCTGGGAGAAGCTCTGGTTGCTCAGAAATGACATCCCAGATGCCATGATGAACTGGATGGGAACTCTTTGCTCTTGATGCTGTGGTCAATACGGGAACACTTGTACCAGGATCTCAGGCAAAACAAGCATCAGATCTGAGAAGGACTGGCCAAAAGAAATACCTGGTCTTTAAAAAACAATGAAGTTGGCTGGGCACGGTGGCTCAAGCCTGCAATCCCAGCCCTTTGGGAGGCCAAGGTGAGGGGATTGCCTGAGCCCATGGGTTTGAGAACAACCTGGCCAACTTGACAAGACCTCATTTCTACAATAAATCAAAACATTAGCCAGGGGGGGTAGCGCATGCCTATAGTTCCGGCTACTTTGAAGGCTGAGGTGGAAGGATCACCAGAGCCCAGAGGGTCGATGCTGGGTGGCTGTGAGCATGCCACTGCACTCCAGCCTGGGCAACAGGGTAAGACTCAAACTCATAAAAATGAAGTGAAATAAAATAGAATAAAAACAACAATGAAACACATGATACCCACGATTTGACTTCTTGCATTAAGGTTAGTTTCACAAACCCCCATGCACTGATGACTCCTTAGCAAACCTGATTTCTCCTGATGATCCCAACAAGGGCTTCCTGCTTTGCGCATTTTGACTCACAGTCAGACTCATCTTCCAACTCTTTATTTTTATTTATTTATTTATTTTGAGTTGGGGGTCTCTCTCTGTCACCCAGGCTGGAGTACCGTGGCACAATCACAGCTCACCACAGGCTCGACCTCCTGGACTCAGGCAGTCCTCCTGCCTCAGCCTCCCAAGTTGCCACCATGCCTGGCTAATTTTTTTATGTTTTGTGGAGACAAGGTCTCTCCAAGTTGCCCAGGCTGGTCTCAAACTCCTGGACTCAAGCTATCCTCCCACCTTAGCTTCCTAAAGGGTGGGGATTACAGGTATGAGCCACCATGCCCAGATCTCTTTTTTTAAATTTTAGATTCAGGGGGTATAAGTGCATGTTTGGTACGTGGCTATATTGTGTGCTGGTGAGGATTGGGCGATGGTACCTCCATTCCCTACATGGTGCATATGAAGCCCAATAGGTGGCTTTGAACCCTCTCATTCCCTCCCCTGTTTGGGTGTCCCCGGTGTCTATTATTTCCATCTTTATGTCTATGACTGCCCATTGTTTAACTCCCACATATAAGCAAGAAGTCTTGAATGAGAGGTATCTACACTATGGCAATATTTTGAAAAGAGGTCTCTAAGGTGTATCTGCATCCTTGAACTCTAACTCCTCCGCTTGAATCTACCCAACTTCAGGAGGGTCTCAGCTTTGCCTCAGGATTATAAATGTCTCTGCCTTCCCTGCCATGGCTCTCTGTATCTTTAGAATCCTGTTTGCCAGCTCATTTCCACCCCATGTGACCTCCCAGGTCACAGAACAGACCTCAAAGTGGATCCTGCCTCGTCAGTCCTGCATGTGTCATTATCCAGCTCTATAGTGCTGGAAGGCTCTCCATCTTACCTCACCCTCCACCCCACACTCACCTTCACCCTCTAGTCTTTTTATTAAGCAGAACTGGGCTGTTCAATCCCAACACGCCCATTCCACTTAACACCAATTCAAACAAAACCTAAGTAGCAAAGTGAATTCATTAAAAAAAAAAAAAAGTCAGGGCTGGACACAGTGGCTCACATTGGTAAACCTAGCACTTTGAGAGGAGGAGGAGAGATGATTGCCTGAGCCCAGGAGTTCGAGACCAGCCTGGGCAACTTGGCAAGACCTCATCTCTACAATAAGTCAAAAAATTAGCTGGACATGGTGGCGGACGCCTGTAGTTCCAGCTACTTGGAAGCCTGAGGCGGAAGGATCGCCGAAGCCCAGCAGGTTGAGGATGCGGTGAGCCACGAGCATGCCACTGCGCTCCAGCCTGGATGATAGCCTGAGACTCCAACTCAAAAAAAAAAAAAAGTCAGGTGCAGGCCAAAGTCAGCTTAGATTTTAAACTTCTTTCTTTTGGGTCACCTGAATGTTACAGAGGGCCATCAGCACCTGACACTTACTGCTAATGATGAGTGGTGCTTGAGTCACAATCGTGTCACTCAATACTCCCTGGCTAAATGGCTTTGTGCCCAAGAGGGCATTTGCTGTACTCTGGTTCACTTCCTCATACCGTGCAACCAGAACCCCGGAAAAAAATCCCAGCTTTGCTGCCTAAAAGCTGCACGACCTTGGACAAGTTACCTAACCTGTCTAAGCTATAATTTCTTCAACTATGAAACAGGGATAATAAGCTCACTCCACAGGGTGGTGGTGAGGACTAAGACAGGTTGAGAAAGCTCCTAGCAAATGGCAAGGCCATGAGAAGTTCTGAACAAATCACTGTTGTATCAGTGACTGATGACATGAAATCTAGAAATGCATTTATTTCTGGCCTGGTATAGTGGCTTACTCCTGGAGTTCCAGCACTTTGGGAGACCAAGGCAGGAGGATTGCTTGAGGCCAGGAACACAAGACCAGCCTGGACCACATGGTGAGACCTTATCTCAAGTAAATAAATCAATGTGTTTATTTCTGTTATTTAAAATGGAGTTAAATAATACCTGGATAGTGCCAACGATTAAGCCTTCAAGCTCATAGTAAAGACAAGCTTCTATAAACCTGAGACTGTATCCCACATTGTTTAAGCAAATGTTCCTCCTTGCCTGGACCCCAAGGACTTGATTTATGCTCTGAGACATATATCATATTCTTGGACTGTCCTACCAGGTGGGAGTTGCCGTATTGCATGTGTAATTAATGCTCCACGTGTGGTTTGTCCCCATAAGCCCTAAGACAAGAACACACTTAATAAATATTTATTGATTGATATTTGAGTAGGCTCTGGTATTGGACACACTTAAGGTATCCCTGAGATTCTCTCAGCCTTCCTTTCTCCCTGGACCCTCAGGTGCAGAATCTGCCTCCATGGTGGATGAACTGCCTTGGGCCCATGTGGTTCTACTGCCTGAAACCAACCAGCTCCATGTCCACAGTGTCTGGTTCCTCCTGACATGTGTGGGCTCAGATGAAATCCACGTGGTAAGGTATAGGATCTGGCTTCTACCTGGCTGAGGAAGGAGCTGGATGAGACAATTGACAGGATAAGGGAGTTGGCAGGGGGCCAATGGGAAGCAGGAGATTGGCAGAAGCCAGACAGATAAAAGCCTTCTTTCTTTCTCCTGCTAACAGTCTACTCTTCAATACAGTGACCCCACACAGCCCATGTGGAGACATCCTATGGAGCTAATAAGTCCATCTGCCAAACCACTACCTCTGTTTTAGTGGCTTGCTACATTGCTTCCCATCCTCCTTGCCTCAGTTTCCCTTGTCCTCACTCTCACTGCCCAGAGATTGCACCTCCCACAAAGGCATTTGCTTTTAATCTTTGCTTCAGGCTCTGCTTTCTAGGGAACTTGGACCAGTACAAGTCATTTGAAATATGCACAAACTAAAGAACAGGGAGGAAAAGACTTTCTGAGTTGAGACCCATGGAAGGGACAGAGGCCAGGATTGCTAATAAACCCATTTGATTAATTTCATTAAACTGCTTGATTAACACAGTCATACAAACTACCCCCTTGGAGCCCAAGTCATCAGAAAAGCAAGGGCACCAGGCTATGGGTGCCATGTGCCAGCTCCTCCCTGAGTTCTGGCTCAGCCCAGCCTGATATTCAAGAAAGTCCTGCTCCCAACAAGGGTACCTGCATGGTGAACATTTGTATAACTAACCCTGAATAGTACCCCACATCTTTAAAATAAAAAAAAAGAAAGAAAGTCCTGCTCCCAGCTCCTTTGTGTCTGGGGCTGTGTCTTCTATTTAGCTGCTAGCAAATTCCAACCAAGGAAAACCCAGCAAGGGTAGAGTATCAGAGCAGATGCTCTCCTTTGCCTTATACTATATTTAAATAATTAATGCAGATGTGGTGAAGTAGAAGAGTTTTGCTCTTGTGTAAACATGGCAGCCTAAACACAGGTGCATGGGTTGGACATGCAGGAGACCCTGTCCTCGGGCACACAAGCTTACTCTCAGGTCGGGTGATCCACAACAGGGAGTTCATTCTATTTCTGTCCACAGGACAGGAGAGTCAGAGGGCACAAGCCCAGCTATGCTCCTTCTTGACCAGGTCCCACAAAAAGAGGGAGGAACGTGACTCTTTATTTTGAAAGATCCAAAGAAAGGGTTTTGTGGCTAAATTATCAATGAAATCCACAAACAAATAGATGGTTGCTTTAATATTAAAAACAGTAACCACATAAGCACACACATTTGTATAGCAAAATGCTATTTTCAAAATACTTTTCCAGGTATCATGCAGTTTGATTACAACTGCACAAACTACAATCTACAATCCGTAGCAGCCTTGAATGAAGTTGAACCATATAAAATGACCAGCTTGGGAAGTCAAAATAGTTGAATACGGTTCAATGTATCAGATAGCCAATGTCCAAATTCCAGGGAAAGACAACATGAATAAGCAAAGGGCTTTACAAGGGAAAGGACGAGAAGAAGTAGGAAAGAGAGAAATGGGCAAAAAACTCAAATGGTCCCAACAAGGACCATTTTTCCTAGTAAGACAAGTTCAGTGTGGTTTTGAGGTTTGGAATTGGATCTGCATTCTTTCAACAAAAGAATCTTACTCCTACAATTAACAGACTTAACAGTAGGTATTTAGCAAGCATTTGCTGACTGATGAATGAACACAGAAGTCAACAAAAGAGAGCAACCAGCACCCAAAGTGAAAGAGCAGAGAGCGAAAACGTGGTTTGTTTGTCTAAGCAATGGAGGAGCTTAGGAAACTGTGATTTCCAATATGGAGTAATTTATCAGGTGACCTTGAATAAGAACATTAACCCTCTTCTTGCTGCTGTGAAAAGGGGGGATAATATCTATTCCATACATGCCAACTCGAAAGGAGAGTAAATGTGATTGATCACTGTGACTTTGAGGAAGGAAGACAGTATAATAAATACTAATTATAATAATCATTCCTGGCTTCTAAGAAAAATGCCTTTGAAAAAAGGAAGGAAGGAAGGAAAAATCCCTCCAACAGAGGGCCTCCTGGGATAGCCTTGGTGTGGCATGCCCTTGTGCTGGACTGAATGAGTTCAAACAGAAAAAAAGGTTGGTGACACAGTTCACAGCAGCAGAAGTAGGCATGTTTTCATTGCTCTTACAAACATTAATTTCATGTTTCAATTGTCAAGTTCTCACAACTTTAGATTAATATACGTAGAGCCAAGAACCTGCAGGTGAGTGTACATTTTGCTTACGTAAATATTAACTGGAAACTTTAAAATATAAAATTCATAAATTAGCCTCATATAATAAGTCTGGGATATATATAATGGCAGATATGTTATCAGCATCCCTAGGCCACTAGCAGATAGTTGCATCCTTGAGTGAATTACTTCAGCTCTCTATGACTTCACGACTCCAACCCTATGTTCTAGGACACTCCATAGTGTCCTCTGGAAACCAATGGGAACATGTTACCTGAATTTTCTTTTTTCTTTTTTTATTTTATTTTTTGTAAGGACATCTCACTATGCTGCCCAGGCTAGTCTCGAGCTCCTAGGCTCAAGCAATCCTCTGTCCTCAGCCTCCCAAAGTGCTGGGATTACAGGCGTGAGTCACCATTCCCAGCCATGAATTTTCCAGATGAATTTACTAGTCATTTAACCCCTCCCCTCTCAGCTCCCTTTCCTCCCTGCATCTCGTGAACACACACGGTTTACGGTGTGGTTTACAGTGTTTCAAGCCCAAACAGAACATGCTCCGTAGGGCTGGGCTGATTGGTTTAGTTTTCAGGCAGCCCCGTGAGGAGTGGTAATTGACACTTGAATGGTGACATGCTGCATTCCTTCATTTTGCAGCCGTAATTGAACACACATGAAACCCCCTTGCAAGGGTGACCCTGGAGTGTGCCACACACCTGGAAGTAGTGAGGTTCAATTAATATGTCACCGCCACTAATAGCGGCTACCAGTGAGAACCACCAGTTGGCTGCCACAGCCCAGTAGCCTTGGAACACAGCAGGGCGCGACGTGGAGTGAACCCCAGAAACCACTGCTCCCCAGAAGAGCTGCCCTGGATTGGTCCTTAAGATCTGGGTTTTCTAGGAATACTTATTTGCTCTTAGTTACTTCAATTAACTTTACCTAATGGCTTTGTTCATCTCTCACTCAAAGAGTTATTTTTGCATGAAAATAGTAAAATAGTTCATTGAGAGGAGGTGACAATGACCCAGTTGAATATGTGATGACACTTTTAATATAAAAATGAGAAATTGAGTATTATGAGAATATGAATATTGAAAGGCAGGACTCAAACTGAGAAAATACAGAACAAATATGATTAATTCTACCTATTCATTCTTTCATTTATTCCCAATTATATGTGCAGTGCTTATGGTAGCTCAGTTAGTGCAAATCTGGTGGCTGCAAAAGTTAGTGCAAACCTGGTGGCTGCTGCTCCAGGGCTCACAGACTCAGGGGAGACAGTCAGTGCCTGAGGACAGGTGCCCTAAGGCAGAGGGTGGGCGCTACAAGGCCCCCAAAGCCACCTCAGCAATGCTGTCCCCTCATTCGGAATCTCAGGATGTTTCCTGGAGGAAACTGCATCTAAGCTCAAGGAGGAGCAGGAATTAGCAGGGAAAGGGGAAGGAAAGGAAAGGATGCTTCAGGAAGAAACCAGCACATGTAAGAGAGAAAGGGAGGCCAGAGAGAAAGGGAAAAACTGGCAGAGGGGAGGAGTGTGAAGGGGAAAGGGGAGCATGTAAGCCAAGGTCAGGAGCTGGAACTTCTGTTCAGAGTCCAGTTTATACTTTTTCCAGAGCCAATAGCTGTTCTCTTCCTTAAACACACACACACACACACACACACACACGCACGCATGCACACACACACACAGAGAGAGAGAGAGAGAGAGAGAGAGAGAGAGATTATTAGAATTCAAAAAGGGGCAAGGCTACAATTTTGGCATTTTCTTAGAGGAAAAGAAGGAAAATTGATATTGTATTTTATGTTTATTCCATCTAATTAATTAACAAAACCTTGCAGCGCTGCCTGAGTGAGTGGAAATACTCCAGAACACGGTTCCACAAAGCTTGACCACTTGTTCTGCCTGACCAAGCCCAGGCTGCAGCCTCCTTGACCACTTTGTCGATGCCATTGGCTGGCTGTGAGATGCGGCCGGTTGCTTGGGTCTCTGCACGGCAGGCTTCCTCTGTAAAGTGAGGGACTGTGACTTAGGTACACTGTGCTGTTGCACTTTGGTTGGCCTCCGGGGGGAACAGGAGCCCTCCAAGACTCCACTAGTTCTTCCCTGATCCCCTCCTGGCTTTCAAGCCCCCTAAGGTGGGAGGTCTTCTCGGTTTAGCAGGACCAGTCCAGGCTATCCTAGACATCAAAATATTGTGAGGGTGCTTCTGGTTAAATCTAGTGGCTAGGATAGATGTGTTTATCTCTACACTCTCCTCAAATTCTGCTAAAATAACAGAAAAGCCAAGGAATGTGCTTATAGGGACCAAAAGACCAGGAGAAGAAGCAATAGAAAATAAGAAAAATTAATAGCATTTTAAAAGGAAAAGAGTATAGCCGGGCATGGTAGCACACGCCTGTAGTTCCAGCTACTTGGAAGGCTGAGGCGGAAGGATCTCCAGAGCCCAGCAGGTCGAGGCTGGGGTGACTGGGAGCATGCCACTACTCTCCAGTCTGGACAACAGAATGAAACTCCAACTAAAAAATAAAAAATTAAATTAAATTAAATTTTTTTAAAAAAGGAAAAGAGTAAACATACTAACAGAATTTGACTTAGCGGGAGGGAGAAAGATGAATCCTGCCTGCTTGAGTGAGGTGGACAAGTACATCCTTAAGAAACAAGATGGTTCCTGCCACAGAACCCCAGGAGGGCTCAGGATGGGGCACCAGCTATTTCTAGAGGTGAGAATATACTATCAAGCTGAAAACAGGAAGATTGGTTGAAAGATTGTGAAGAAGTAGTGGGAGCCTCAAGTTCCAGCATTCTGAATGGCGAGCTACTCAGCTGCTCTCTGAAAGTCAACTTCTTGCCCACCCCTTCAGCGTACTAGACGTCTCCTCTCTGACCAGTTGAGTCAGAGAGACTCAGGGCACTGGATCCAGCTAAGGGTGCAAAAATGAAAAGCATAATCATTGAACAGGGAGCGAATCCCACATCATCTAATGGCATTGAAAAGTGTGGTGTAGTCTTGGAGGGGACAGGCATGCCTGAATTTGCAGATATAACCTGTACCCAAACTGGAATTCATAGTTTGACCCCTTTCAACAATGGTGAGCTGTTTTAGCCACTCCTCTCACATTGTGTGTGTGTGTGTGTGTGTGTGTGTTTTCTTTTTCTTTTTTTTTTTTTTGAGTTGGAGTCTCACTGTGTAGCCCAGACTGGAGTGCAGTGGCCGCTTCCGGCCACTGCCGCTTCCGGCCACTGCAGCTTCGACCTGCTGGGCTCCGGCGATCCTTCCAAGTAGCTGGAACTACAGGCGTGCGCTACCTTGCCCGGTTAGTTTTTGATTTATTGTAGAGATGAGGTCTCGCCAAGTTGCCCGGGCGGGTCTCGAACCCATGGGCTCAGGCAATCCACTCACCTCGGCCTCCCAAAGCGCTGGGATTACAGGCTGAGCCACCGAGCCCGGCCTGTGTGTGTTTTCTGAGTCAGGGTCTCACTCTCTCACCCCGGCTGGAGTGTAATTGCATGATCATGGCTTACTGCCGCCTTGCCCTTCTGGGCTCAGGTTATCCTTCTGTTTTTTGCCTCCTAAGCAGCTGGGACTACAGGCACTCACTACCATGCCTGGCAAATTTTTTTGTTTTTTGTAGAGATGACATCTTGCAATGTTGTCCTGGCTGGTCTTGAATTCGTGGGCTCAGATGATTCTCCTGCCATGACCTCCGAAAGTGCTGGGATTACAGGTGTTAGCCACCATACCCAGCTTCATCTCCATGTGTTGACATGCACCAGAGTCTTTCTTTACCCTCTGGAGAGAGGCATTCTGTTTGTTTAAGAGCTTGCAGAAGGGAGGAACCTAAGAGGACTGAGGAGAGTGAAGTGTCCAATAGAGAGCTACCATCTCCCAGTCATCTGGGTTGGTTTGAGCTTCAGTAGAGAAGAGTGTTGAAACTTGGGGAGACCCTGAGCCTGGGCAGTGTGCCTTCAAGGCCTCATTTTGTTATCAGTCAAGGGATCTGCTGCCCCTCCCTGTAAGAGGATTATACTTCCTCACCTCATTGACAATGGACTTAGCTGTGTTACTTTCTTGGTCAATGAAATGTGAGTGGAAGTCACATGGGACACTTCTGAGCAGAAGTATTAAGATGTGTTAGTCTATGGCCATTTGTTCTTTATTTTCTCCTCTGCCAGGTAATCAGTTTTTGTTTTGTTTTGTTTTGTTTTTTTTAATAATTAATCAGTATTTTTATTATAGTTTTGTGGGGTACAGTTAAGGGTTAGGTGTACAATTACATTTCATTCAGACACCCTGTTGATAAGAGGTGTTTTCCCAGCCCCAGACAGATATTTGCTACTGTTAATCCCATCTCCCTCCCCCCCATAGTTTCCTAGGAGGTAATCAGTTTTTGCTGACTGGAAGCTGTGTCCCGGACCTTCAGCTTAGGGCTTGGATGAGGATGACATGCAGCAGAGTAAACATAGTATCCACGAGAAGTCAACCTTCATTGTCTTAAGTATCTACAATTTCAGGGGTTATTTGATACCGCAGCATATCAGTAGCCAAAACTGGCTGATACAGCTGCAATGACAGTTGCAGCCGGGGTTGGCAAGAGGGGTTTTCTCTGCATTAATGAGTACCCTTCCTGGCTCCTCAGAGTTGGTTGCTGGAGCTGTTCCTAAAGACAGCACCCTGGACCCAGGCACTGCCACCTTCACAGAGAGCATACCAGGAGCATGAAGAAGCACCTCCCTCTAATGGACTGTGGGCTGCAGGTGAGTACAAGGAATCAGGGAAGACTATCTCCCTTGGGGAATCCCAGCTGTTTTCTGGAACTTTGCAAGGCCTGGGGGTCCTGAGTAGGAAGGTGGGAACAATGAATGTCCAGTAAAAATGGGTCATGAATTGTGCCAATTATTATACTTTTCTCTCGCAACCTGAAATCTACCTTTACACCATGCTTTTTGATGCTGGAACAGGGCTCCAAAGATTGCATTTCTCCTTTACCATGTGACTTTGTCAGGCTCTGCCAATAGGAGACTGAAAGACTCAAAGAAGGGCCAAGGACTGACTCCTTCCTGTTTGTCACTACTGTTGGCATCACAACAGCATGTGAACTTGACTCCAAAGGCAGCAGTTGGTTTCTGCATTGTCCACACTCCTAGGACCACCTTCACTGTGTCCACTCAGAAGAACCAGCGCTAGCCAGGTAATGAACCCTTCTCAGGGGTCTGAATCCCTACTCCCCAAGGCCCTCCTCCAAGCTTCTGTTCTGATAAGCCCTCCTTGTCCTATTCGTCTGACCAAACCCTGGCACAGTAACACTGATCCCTCCTGTCCCCACATGTTCAGAAATATGGACAACCACCCTGGAAGGGGAGACTTCTGTCTTCAGCCCCATGAGCCAAGAGCCTGATCTAACAAGTACTTAATGAGCACCAGTTATGTGCTACAAATTGTATTGAGATGTGGAAGAGATGTTAAAATGTGGTCCAGCCCCCTAGAGTCCAATTGGGAAGAAGGCAACATGCAGATCCAGGGAAGGAACATTTAGGAAAGCCAGAACAGTCAAAAAGACCAAGATCTCTTTCCCCACAGGCCACTCAGGCTCAAATCAGCAACCCAGACATCCTCGGGATAAACAGAGATGCCAAGTACAACCTCCTCAATTTCCTGATAGAGAAGCAGCACTACAGGGAGTTTAGCCCTTTTTCAAGACCACAGAGCAAATCAAAGATGGCCGAGGACTACATCATATTTCCAGGAATGGCCAATTTTTTATTCCACAAAAGTAACCAGAATGGTTAAAAATTTATAGAACAGACAATATCAAGTGCTGTCAAAGATTAGACTGGAATTCTCATGTTGATAGTAAGGGATTCAAGGTGTCACACCTATGTTGGAAATCCCGGAATAGTGTCTACTAAAGCTACCTACACACAGTCTATGACCAAGCAGTTGCACTCTTAGGTGTAAACCCAAGGGATTTGAGTGCCTGTGTGCACCAAAGTACACACACAAGGAGGTTCATAGCAGTTTTATTCATAACAGCCAGAAACAACCAAATGCCCATTCATAGCTGAAAACAATTTTTTTAATGGGCTTATATTCATACAATGGACTATAACACAGCAGAGAAAAAGAACAAACCATTTCCATAGGCAACAACACCTCACAGACATGATGTTGAGCAACAGAGGCCATACCCCAAAGAGTACACACTGTGTGATTCCACTTATATGAAGCTCAAAAACAAGCAAAACTGATCTATGGTAATAGAAGTCAGAAGAGTCGCTCCTTTTCAGGATGTTGTTGATAGTGAATGAGCAGGAGAACCTACTGGAATGTCAGAAATGTTCTATAGCTTCATCTGAGCAGTTATTACAAAGAGATAGACAAATAAAGATATTTGTCAGGTATATGCTTAATATACAAGGGGGAGCCAAAAAAATCAGAATTGTGTTTTAGAAGTGGACCCCTTGTAGTACACACGTACCCTGCTAGGTAAGTGTTCCAGGAACCCACTGACATTGGTGTACCAGCAAACATTGTGAGTGCTATGTTTGGTTTCAGTGAATTGTTTTGGAGATTCTTTTAACGTGTTTGCCCATCTCATGATGGGTGATTTATGAGCACACATGCCCACAGCATACTGAGTGTTCAGCAGTTTTTGACTGACCAAAAACACCATAACCCTCTTGCCCCTCCCTGCCTATTCACCTGATCTCACCCCGAGTGACCGTTTTTCATTTCCTCAGATGAAAAAAGTCTCAAAGGAATATGTTTTCCTGATGTGGAAGAGGTGAAACAAACAAAAAACAACAGAAGAACTAAAAGCCATCAATATCAACAA
The DNA here is from genome assembly GCF_000164805.1 of Carlito syrichta. NCBI lineage: Eukaryota > Metazoa > Chordata > Mammalia > Primates > Tarsiidae > Carlito > Carlito syrichta. The sequence continues at coordinate 294,457 of NW_007215127.1, forward strand.
GTTCAAAAACTGTTTTGATCAGAGGAAAGGGGGGTATTAATGGACTTATTGCATCAAATGGAGAGTACTTTGAAGGTGACTGATGTTTAAACATGTAAGAATAAATACACAATTTTTAAATTTCTGAGTTGTTTGGCTTCCCTCCCTTGTATGTGCACTTTATGTAATATATACCTTCAATAAAAAGAGGAAGAAAAAAGAAACTGCTCAGACATGCCCTCTCCTCGTTAGGGTTCTTCCTGAGGCAGACCCTGAGATTAATTACTTTAGAGGGATGAGTAGCACCAGTAGGATGTAAGGGTGAGATATGGGGAAGATAAAAGATGCACCATTAAGCCATCTATCATGGGTGCTAACTGGGCTTAATCTCAGAGGGAAACTTTGGGAAGGGAAACTTGCAGGAAAATGTCTCAGAATTATATCATGCAAGGGGCAGGAGAGCCGGGCTATTTATATACCCAGAGAGTCAGCACTTGAGGGCAAGGAGTGTAAATGTCCTGGTACTTCTGACTGGAAGGTACCATGGTGGGAAGCCCTCAGAAGCTGGAGGTCAGCCAGAAGACTGGAGAGGGTAGCGGCGCAGCACTGACAACATCTGTCACATGCTCATAAACTACAGATCACACTTCTATCATTGATCCATTAAAAGAATTTACTGTGACACACAATTTATTCCGAGTTCCAAAATGGTCTTGAAATAAATGAGTATCTAACTCCTCACCATCTACACACATTTGAAAACCAGAGGTGCTGATGTGCTTGTGAGAAATGTCACTCATTTAGATACACAGAGCCCATGGAATAATCCCAGGACTTCATGAGGGGTTCCTGAAATTCATTGTATCAACCACTATCCTTCTTTTAGTTGAGGAATGGGCCAGATGCCCCTCAAGCCAGAGCTGTTAGGGCTGGGCAGTGAGGGAAGCCCATTTGGATGGTTTGACAATACTGTAAAACCATATTATACATCAGAAGACATAGTCACTTTTCTTTTTTTTTTTTTTTTGAGTTGGAGTCTCACTGTGTTGCCCAGACTGAAGTGCAGTGGCCGCATCCGGCCACCGCAGCCTTGACCTGCTGGGCTCCGGTGATCCTTCCACCTCAGCCTTCCAAGTAGCTGGAACTACAGGTGCGCGCTACCACACCCGGCTAGTTTTTGATTTATTGTAGAGATGAGGTCTCACCAAGTTGCCCAGGCGGGTCTGGAACCTGTGGCAATCCACTCACCTCAGCCTCCCAAAGTGCAGGATTACAGGCTGAGCCACCGAGCCCGGCTTAGTCACACTTTTCAAAGCCTGAATGAAATGATACCAAATATAATTAACACTAGATTGGGAAGGAGAAATTTTGCCCATTAAATAATTACTTCTGCCCTCATTGGCATAGGACTGTCACCCATTTGCCCAACAGAGCCTACCTCTGGATGGCCACAGTCATCATCTCACCAAGCTTCTTTCATGGGGTCATGCAGACACTGCAGGCACCCTCCCTGTGCTCTCTCTGAACCGCTCTAAAATCTGACTCTTTGGTGTGGAGAAAGTTCCTGAGGCCCCGCCTGGTCTCAGACCCAGCAGACCCAGCCTTGATCTGCCAGGCACTATGTTTTGCCCAAGTGCAGAAGGGCTGAACTCTGCAGGGTCAGGAAATAACGCTTGTGCGGTGAGTATAAGACCCCTGCCCCCCGACACTTTGGTCTGGGGGAAAGGTGAATTTCCATTTTTAAAATTATAATTTAAATTTGCTCTCTGGGCCCATTTCTGTGGGTAGTGAGATACATATATAGATAATATCTTGCCAAGGTAAATTCCAGCTATTTGTCATTTAAAGTATAATACCATTGAAGTGACTTTTCAGATAATTCATGACTCTCAGTCCAGTTGGACGGGGAGCTTTGCTCACTATGGTTACCCTCTTTCTTGTCATTGGCAGTGTGTGTCCCTGTAACAATCTTCCCCACCCCGTTCTGGCAGAATCTTGTTTCCAATCCAGCCCACAGATTTTGCCCCCAGGGTCCCCTCACCCCTCAACTTGGGGACCCCCTGTCTGGCATTGTGAAGATCCCCTAGGTTCTCTGAAATACTCACTCTTGGCTCATACCCCACTGGGCTACGAAAGGGCCATTCAGAACCCCATTCAGGGCTGGTGCACAGTCTGTGTTCTCTCTTATCCAAATCCAAATCCTGGGGGCTTCAGTGCTTTGTCTCAATAAAGAGGCCGTTCCCTTATACCTGGCTCTGTGGCCCAAACACGAGACCCAAGAGAGGTCCCACAGTCTGACAGTGTACACGGGGGCTACATATGCATGACCTGGGCCCATCCATCATGCAACAAAAAAGTGATTTCAAAATCATGTAGGTCTCTTCTCTCTAATAAGGCTTGTCTTCTGCTTATTGTGTCAAAAGAGAACAGTGTCCCTGGTGTCTACTTTGTCTGTCAAAGAATCATTTCCTCCCTCTTCTTCCCAACTCTCTATCCCTGTGCTGTAACACTAAAGAGGATTTCTCCTTATGATGTTTAATTAGATGCAGAAACAGGAGAGAAGTCTTGAACCCATGGGGGAGCAATGCTGGATATGCAAGTTGATTAAGATGGGAGTGGATATCTGTGCAAGTGAAGGAAAACAGCACAGGCCAAACAGCCGTGGGTGACAAGCAGAGGAGCCGAAGGAGGAATCAAGTGAATAAAAAAGAGAGAGCTGACAAACTCCTCAGCAGGGGAGCACACAGAGGCGGCAGAGGGGACTTTGGCAGGGTGTGTGCACTTAGGGCAAATGAGCCTTCAGGTCTCCCATCTCTGAAAGCCCCCAGGCAAAAAGAGTTGGCCTGGCCACCAGCCTAGACCCTCAGGGAGGCCTGACCCATGTCTGTGCCTCTGTGACTCGCCCAACCCTGCCCACCTCCTGGCCGCAGTCACTTGCCTGCTCCCCAGCTGGAGTGGCCCAAGGAGCGCTCCTGCCATGCCCACACTCACGGAGCTCCATTGTGGCCCCTGCAAGGGTGAGGACTGAGCACAGCTCCCATTTTGCCTCCTACGGTGGGGGTTACAGTGGCTCTGGCATCCAGGTCTGGCCTGACCTGGCCTAGAAGGTTCTGGCCTTGCTGGAAAACTGCATTTTAGAAGGGCCAGGCAAACTCTGCCCAGGAGAGGCTGGCAGGAGCCTGCAGAGAACAGCTTGCCCCACCTCCCCACACACACTCTTTCCAAGCCACAATGGTGACACATCCTAAGATGTCTCACATGACCACGGGATATCTTGATGTCCTGGGAAGCTGTGGTCAGCTGAGTAAAGCCCCATCATATATTCACACTCCTCCTTTTCGCTCTTCTTCTTCTTCTTCTCCTCCTCCTCCTCCTTCTCCTCCTCCTCCTCCTCCTCCTCCTTCTCCTCCTCCTCCTCCTCCTTCTTCTTGTTCTTCTTCTCCTTCTTCTTCTTCTTCATGTGTGTTGGGGTCTTACTCTGTTGCTCAGGTTGGAATACAGTTGCACAATCACAGCTCACCACAGCCTTGACCTCCTGGGCTCAGGTGAACCTTCCACCTCAGTCTCCCAAGTATCTGGAACTACAGGAGCATGCCACCACACCTGGGGAACTTTTTTATATTTTATGGAGACAAGGTCTTGTTGTGCTGCCTAGGGCTGATCTCAAACTCCTAGGCTCAAGCAATCCTTCCGCCTCAACCTTCCAAAGTGATGAGATTATAGGCGTGAGCCACTGTGCTCCGCCTTTCCCTCACTTTCCGCCTTTCCTCCCTCTGCCTTCCCAGGATTATACCAACCACCACCCCAAAAAGGGATTAGCACATAAGCTTTGCTGCTGGCTTTTGTTGGGGGCACTGGACTAGCCTTGCCATTGCTAGATGCCCCACCCCCCCACCCCCAGCAGAGTGGTGAGAGGCAATGCTCTGCAAATTGTGATCTCACTAATTTTCTCAAATGGGTTTTATAGGCGGAGTCATCTATGTTAGTTTCCTGGGGCTGCAGGACCACAAACTAGGTGACTGAAAACAACAGAGATTTATTCTTGCACAGTTTTTTTTGTTTGTTTGTTT